>NC_060183.1:44882230-45181203 GCF_021184085.1 Oncorhynchus gorbuscha | reverse complement strand
TCTCTCTCTCTGGATCTGTTTGTTGTCCCTCTCTCTCTCTCTGGATCTGTTTGTTCTCCCTCTCTCTCTCTCTGGATCTGTTTGTTGTCCCTCTCTCTCTCTCTGGATCTGTTTGTTGTCTCTCTCTCTCTGGATCTGTTTGTTGTCCCTCTCTCTCTCTCTGGATCTGTTTGTTCTCCCTCTCTCTCTCTGGATCTGTTTGTTGTCCCTCTCTCTCTCTCTCTCTGGATCTGTTTGTTGTCCCTCTCTCTCTCTGGATCTGTTTGTTGTCCCTCTCTCTCTCTCTGGATCTGTTTGTTGTCCCTCTCTCTCTCTCTGGATCTGGATCTGTTTGTTGTCCCTCTCTCTCTCTCTCTGGATCTGTTTGTTGTCCCTCTCTCTCTCTCTGGATCTGTTTGTTGTCTCTCTCTCTCTGGATCTGTTTGTTGTCCCTCTCTCTCTGGATCTGTTTGTTGTCCCTCTCTCTCTCTCTGGATCTGTTTGTTGTCCCTCTCTCTCTCTCTGGATCTGTTTGTTGTCCCTCTCTCTCTCTCTGGATCTGTTTGTTGTCCTCTCTCTCTCTCTGGATCTGTTTGTTGTCCCTCTCTCTCTCTCTGGATCTGTTTGTTGTCCCTCTGGATCTCTCTCTCTCTCTGGATCTGTTTGTTGTCCCTCTCTCTCTCTCTCTGGATCTGTTTGTTGTCCCTCTCTCTCTCTCTCTCTGGATCTGTTTGTTGTCTCCTCTCTCTCTCTGGATCTGTTTGTTGTCCCTCTCTCTCTCTGGATCTGTTTGTTGTCCTCTCTCTCTCTGTTTGTTGTCTCTCTGGATCTGTTTGTTCTCCCTCTCTCTCTCTCTGGATCTGTTTGTTGTCCCTCTCTCTCTCTCTCTGTTTGTTGATCTGGATCTTTTGTTGTCCCTCTCTGTTTGTTCTCTCTCTGTATCTGTTTGTTCTCCCTCTCTCTCTCTCTGGATCTGTTTGTTGGATCTGTTTGTTCTCCCTCTCTCTCTCTCTCTGGATCTGTTTGTTGTCCCTCTGGATCTGTTTGTTCTCCCTCTCTCTCTCTCTCTGGATCTGTTTGTTGGATCTGTTTGTTCTCCCTCTCTCTCTCTCTCTGGATCTGTTTGTTCTCCCTCTCTCTCTCTCTCTGGATCTGTTTGTTGTCCCTCTCTCTCTCTCTGGATCTGTTTGTTGTCCCTCTCTCTCTCTCTCTGGATCTGTTTGTTGGATCTGTTTGTTCTCCCTCTCTCTCTCTCTGGATCTGTTTGTTGTCTCTCTCTCTCTCTCTCTGGATCTGTTTGTTGTCCCTCTCTCTCTCTCTGGATCTGTTTGTTGTCCCTCTCTCTCTGGATCTCCCTCTCTCTCTCTGGATCTGTTTGTTGTCCTCTCTCTCTCTCTGGATCTGTTTGTTGTCTCTCTCTGGATCTGTTTGTTGTCCCTCTCTCTCTCTCTCTGGATCTGTTTGTTGTCTCCCTCTCTGGATCTCTTTGTTGTCTCTCTCTCTCTGGATCTGTTTGTTGTCCCTCTCTCTCTCTCTGATCTGTTTGTTGTCCCTCTCTCTCTCTCTGGATCTGTTTGTTGTCCCTCTCTCTCTCTCTCTGGATCTGTTTGTTGTCCCTCTCTCTCTCTCTCTGGATCTGTTTGTTGTCCCTCTCTCTCTCTGGATCTGTTTGTTGTCCTCTCTCTCTCTGGATCTGTTTGTTGTCCCTCTCTCTCTCTCTGGATCTGTTTGTTGTCCCTCTCTCTCTGGATCTGTTTGTTGTCTGGATCTGTTTGTTGTCCTCTCTCTCTCTCTGGATCTGTTTGTTGTCTGGATCTGTTTGTTGTCCCTCTCTCTCTCTCTGGATCTGTTTGTTGTCCCTCTCTCTCTCTGGATCTGTTTGTTGTCCCTCTCTCTCTCTCTGGATCTGTTTGTTGTCTGTTTGTTGTCCCTCTCTCTCTCTGGATCTGTTTGTTGTCCCTCTCTCTCTCTCTGTTTGTTGGATCTGTTTGTTGTCCCTCTCTCTCTCTCTGGATCTGTTTGTTGTCCCTCTCTCTCTCTCTCTGTTTGATCTCCCTCTCTCTCTCTCTGTTTGTTGTCCCTCTCTCTCTCTCTGGATCTGTTTGTTGTCCCTCTCTCTCTCTGGATCTGTTTGTTGTCCCTCTCTCTCTCTCTGGATCTGTTTGTTCTCCCTCTCTCTCTCTCTGGATCTGTTTGTTGTCCCTCTCTGGATCTGTTTGTTCTCTCTCTCTCTCTGGATCTGTTTGTTGTCCCTCTCTCTCTCTCTCTCTCTGGATCTGTTGATCTGTTTGTTCTCCCTCTCTCTCTCTCTCTGGATCTGTTTGTTGGATCTGTTTGTTGTCTCTCTCTCTCTCTGGATCTGTTTGTTGTCCCTCTCTCTCTCTCTGGATCTGTTTGTTCTCCCTCTCTCTCTCTCTCTCTGGATCTGTTTGTTGTCCCTCTCTCTCTCTCTCTGGATCTGTTTGTTGTCCCTCTCTCTCTCTGGATCTGTTTGTTGTCCCTCCCTCTCTCTCTGGATCTGTTTGTTCTCCCTCTCTTTCTCTCTGGATCTGTTTGTTGGATCTGTTTGTTGTCCCTCTCTCTCTCTCTGGATCTGTTTGTTGTCCCTCTCTCTCTCTCTGGATCTGTTTGTTGTCCCTCTCTCTCTCTGGATCTGTTTGTTCTCCCTCTCTCTCTCTCTGGATCTGTTTGTTGTCCCTCTCTCTCTCTGGATCTGTTTGTTGTCCCTCTCTCTCTCTCTGGATCTGTTTGTTGTCCCTCTCTCTCTCTCTCTCTGGATCTGTTTGTTGTCCCTCTCTCTCTCTCTGGATCTGTTTGTTGTCCCTCTCTCTCTCTGGATCTGTTTGTTGTCCCTCTCTCTCTCTGGATCTGTTTGTTGTCCCTCTCTCTCTCTCTGGATCTGTTTGTTGTCCCTCTCTCTCTCTCTGGATCTGTTTGTTGTCCCTCTCTCTCTCTCTGGATCTGTTTGTTGTCCCTCTCTCTCTCTCTGGATCTGTTTGTTGTCCCTCTCTCTCTCTCTCTGGATCTGTTTGTTGTCCCTCTCTCTCTCTCTCTGGATCTGTTTGTTGGATCTGTTTGTTGTCCCTCTCTCTCTCTCTGGATCTGTTTGTTGTCCCTCTCTCTCTCTCTCTGGATCTGTTTGTTCTCCCTCTCTCTCTCTCTCTGGATCTGTTTGTTGGATCTGTTTGTTGTCCCTCTCTCTCTCTCTGGATCTGTTTGTTGTCCCTCTCTCTCTCTCTGGATCTGTTTGTTGTCCCTCTCTCTCTCTCTGGATCTGTTTGTTGTCCCTCTCTCTCTCTCTCTGTTTGTTGGATCTGGATCTGTTTGTTGTCCCTCTCTCTGTTTGTTGTCCCTCTCTGGATCTGTTTGTTCCCTCCCTCTCTGGATCTGTTTGTTGGATCTCTCTGGATCTGTTTGTTGTCCCTCTCTCTCTCTCTCTGGATCTGTTTGTTGTCCCTCTCTCTCTCTCTGGATCTGTTTGTTCTCCCTCCTCTCTCTCTCTCTCTCTGGATCTGTTTGTTGGATCTGTTTGTTGTCCCTCTCTCTCTCTCTGGATCTGTTTGTTGTCCCTCTCTCTCTCTCTGGATCTGTTTGTTGTCCCTCTCTCTCTCTCTCTGGATCTGTTTGTTGTCCCTCTCTCTCTCTCTGGATCTGTTTGTTGTCCCTCTCTCTCTCTCTCTGGATCTGTTTGATCTGTTTGTTGGATCTGTTTGTTGTCCTCTCTCTCTCTCTCTCTGGATCTGTTTGTTGTCCCTCTCTCTCTCTCTGGATCTGTTTGTTGTTTGTTGTCCTCTCTCTCTCTGGATCTGTTTGTTGTCTCTCTGTTTGTTCTCCCTCTCTCTCTCTGGATCTGTTTGTTGGATCTGTTTGTTGTCCTCTCTCTGGATCTGTTTGTTGTCCCTCTCTCTCTCTGGATCTCTTGTTTGTTCTGGATCTGTTTGTTCCCTCTCTCTCTCTCTCTGGATCTGTTTGTTGTCCCTCTCTCTCTCTCTGGATCTGTTTGTTCTCCCTCTCTCTCTCTCTGGATCTGTTTGTTGTCCCTCTCTCTCTCTCTGGATCTGTTTGTTGTCCCTCTCTCTCTCTCTGGATCTGTTTGTTGTCCCTCTCTCTCTCTCTGGATCTGTTTGTTGTCCCCTCTCTCTCTGGATCTGGATCTGTTTGTTGTCCCTCTCTCTCTCTGGATCTGTTTGTTGTCTGTTTGTTGTCCCTCTCTCTCTCTCTCTGGATCTGTTTGTTTTGTTGTCCCTCTCTCTCTCTCTGGATCTGTTTGTTGTCCCTCTCTCTCTGGATCTGTTTGTTCTCCCTCTCTCTCTCTGGATCTTTGTTTGTTTGTCCCTCTCTCTCTCTCTCTCTCTGGATCTGTTTGTTGTCCCTCTCTCTCTCTCTGGATCTGTTTGTTGTCCCTCTCTCTCTCTCTGGATCTGTTTGTTGTCCCTCTCTCTCTCTCTGGATCTGTTTGTTCCCTCCTCTCTCTCTGGATCTGTTTGGATCTGTTTGTTGTCCCTCTCTCTCTCTCTCTGGATCTGTTTGTTGTCCCTCTCTCTCTCTCTGGATCTGTTTGTTGTCCCTCTGTTTGTTGTCCCTCTCTCTCTCTCTGGATCTGTTTGTTGTCCCTCTCTCTCTCTCTGGATCTGTTTGTTGTCCCTCTCTCTCTCTGTTGGATCTGTTTGTTCTCCCTCTCTCTCTCTCTGGATCTGTTTGTTGTCCCTCTCTCTCTCTCTGGATCTGTTTGTTGGATCTGTTTGTTGTCCCTCTCTCTCTCTGGATCTGTTTGTTCTCCCTTTGGATCTGTTTGATCTGTCTCTCTCTCTGGATCTGTTTGTTGTCCCTCTCTCTCTCTCTGGATCTGTTTGTTGTCTGGATCTGTTTGTTGTCCCTCTCTCTCTCTCTGGATCTGTTTGTTGTCCCTCTCTCTCTCTCTGGATCTGTTTGTTGTCCCTCTCTCTCTCTCTGTTTGTTGTCTGGATCTGTTTGTTGTCCCTCTCTCTGTTTGTTGTCTCTCTGGATCTGTTTGTGTCCTCTGGATCTGTTTGTTGTCTCCTCTCTCTCTCTCTGGATCTGTTTGTTGTCCCTCTCCTCTGGATCTCTCTCTCTCTGGATCTGTTTGTTGTCCCTCTCTCTCTCTCTGGATCTGTTTGTTGTCCCTCTCTCTCTCTCTGGATCTGTTTGTTGTCCCTCTCTCTCTGGATCTGTTTGTTGTCCCTCTCTCTCTCTCTCTCTGGATCTGTTTGTTGTCTCTCTCTCTGGATCTGTTTGTTGTCCCTCTCTCTCTCTCTGGATCTGTTTGTTGTCCCTCTCTCTCTCTCTGGATCTGTTTGTTGGATCTGTTTGTTGTCCTCTCTCTCTCTCTGGATCTGTTTGTTTGTCCCTCTCTCTCTCTCTGGATCTGTTTGTTGTCCCTCTCTCTCTCTCTCTGTTTGTTGTCCTCTCTCTCTCTCTGGATCTGTTTGTTGTCCTCTCTCTCTCTCTCTCTGGATCTGTTTGTTGTCCCTCTCTCTCTCTCTGGATCTGTTTGTTGTCCCTCTCTCTCTCTCTGGATCTGTTTGTTCTCCCTCTGGATCTGTTTGTTGTCCTCTGTTTGTTCTCTCTCTGGATCTGTTTGTTGTCCCTCTCTCTCTCTCTGGATCTGTTTGTTGTCCCTCTCTCTCTCTCTGGATCTGTTTGTTGTCCCTCTCTCTCTCTCTCTGGATCTGTTTGTTGTCTGTTTGTTGTCCCTCTCTCTCTCTGGATCTGTTTGTTGTCCCTCTCTCTCTCTGGATCTGTTTGTTGTCCCTCTCTCTCTCTCTGTTTGTTCTCCCTCTCTCTCTGGATCTGTTTGTTGTCTGTTTGTTGTCCTCTCTCTCTCTCTGGATCTGTTTGTTCTCCTCTCTCTCTCTTGTTGTCTGTTTGATCTGTTTGTTTGTTCTCTCTCTCTCTCTCTGTTTGTTGTCCCTCTCTCTCTCTCTGGATCTGTTTGTTGGATCTGTTTGTTGTCCTCTCTCTCTCTGGATCTGTTTGTTGTCCCTCTCTCTCTCTCTGGATCTGTTTGTTGTCCCTCTCTCTCTCTGGATCTGTTTGTTCTCTCCTCTCTGGATCTGTTTGTTCTCTCTCTGGATCTGTTTGTTGTCCCTCTCTCTCTCTGGATCTGTTTGGATCTGTTTGTTGGATCTGTTTCTCTGGATCTGTTTGTTGTCCCTCTCTCTCTCTCTGGATCTGTTTGTTGGATCCCTCTCTCTCTCTCTGGATCTGTTTGTTGTCCCTCTCTCTCTCTCTGGATCTGTTTGTTGTCCCCTCTCTCTCTCTCTGGATCTGTTTGTTGTCCCTCTCTCTCTCTCTCTGTTTGTTCTCCCTCTCCTCTCTCTCTCTGGATCTGTTTGTTGTCCCTCTCTCTCTCTCTGGATCTGTTTGTTGTCTCTCTCTCTCTCTCTCTTTCTCTCTGGATCTGTTTGTTGTCCCTCTCTCTCTCTCTGGATCTGTTTGTTGTCCCTCTCTCTCTCTCTCTGGATCTGTTTGTTGTCCCTCTCTCTCTCTCTGGATCTGTTTGTTGTCCCTCTCTCTCTCTGGATCTGTTTGTTGTCCCTCTCTCTCTCTCTGGATCTGTTTGTTGTCCCTCTCTCTCTCTCTCTGGATCTGTTTGTTGTCCCTCTCCTCTCTCTCTGGATCTGTTTGTTGTCCCTCTCTCTCTCTTTGTTGTCCCTCTGGATCTGTTTGTTGTCTCTCTCTCTCTCTGGATCTGTTTGTTGTCCTCTCTCTCTCTCTGGATCTGTTTGTTGTCCCTCTCTCTCTGGATCTGTTTGTTGTCCCTCCTCTCTCTCTCTCTGGATCTGTTTGTTGTCCCTCCCTCTCTCTCTGGATCTGTTTGTTCTCCCTCTCTTTCTCTCTGGATCTGTTTGTTGGATCTGTTTGTTGTCCCTCTCTCTGGATCTGTTTGTTGTCCCTCTCTCTCTGTCTGGATCTGTTTGTTGTCCCTCTCTCTGGATCTGTTTGTTGTCTGGATCTGTTTGTTGTCCCTCTCTCTCTCTCTGGATCTGTTTGTTGTCCCTCTCTCTCTCTCTCTCTGTTTGTTCTGTTTCTTCTGGATCTGTTTGTTGTCCCTCTCTCTCTCTGGATCTGTTTGTTGTCCCTCTCTCTCTCTGGATCTGTTTGTTGTCCCTCTCTCTCTCTGGATCTGTTTGTTGTCCCTCTCTCTCTCTCTCTGGATCTGTTTGTTGTCCCTCTCTCTCTCTCTGGATCTGTTTGTTGTCCCTCTCTCTCTCTCTGGATCTGTTTGTTGTCCCTCTCTCTCTCTGTTTGTTGTCCCTGGATCTGTTTGTTGTCCCTCTCTCTCTCTCTGGATCTGTTTGTTGTCCCTCTCTCTCTCTCTGGATCTGTTTGTTGTCTGGGATCTGTTTGTTGTCCCTCTCTCTCTCTCTGGATCTGTTTGTTGTCCCTCTCTCTCTCTGGATCTGTTTGTTGTCCCTCTGGATCTGTTTGTTGTCCCTCTCTCTCTCTGGATCTGTTTGTTGTCACTCTCTCTCTCTCTGGATCTGTTTGTTGTCCCTCTCTCTCTCTCTGGATCTGTTTGTTGTCCCTCTCTCTCTCTCTGTTTGGATCTGTTTGTTGTCCCTCTCTCTCTCTCTGGATCTGTTTGTTGTCCCTCTCTCTCTCTCTCTGGATCTGTTTGTTGTCCCTCTCTCTCTCTGGATCTGTTTGATCTGTTTGTTGTCCCTCTCTCTCTCTCTCTCTGGATCTGTTTGTTGTCCCTCTCTCTCTCTCTGATCTGTTTGTTGTCCCTCTCTCTCTCTCTGTTTGTTCTCCTCTCTCTTCTCTCTCTGGATCTGTTTGTTGGATCTGTTTGTTGTCCCTCTCTCTCTCTCTCTGGATCTCTCTCTCTCTCTGGATCTGTTTGTTGTCCCTCTCTCTCTCTCTGGATCTGTTTGTTGGATCTGTTTGTTCTCCTCTCTGGTTTGTTCTCCCTCTCTCTCTGGATCTGTTTGTTGTCTCTCTCTGGATCTGTTTGTTGTCCCTCTCTCTCTCTCTGGATCTGTTTGTTGTCCTCTCTCTCTCTCTGGATCTGTTTGTTGTCCCTCTCTCTCTCTCTGGATCTGTTTGTTGTCCCTCTCTCTCTCTCTGGATCTGTTTGTCTGTCCCTCTCCTCTCTGGATCTGTTTGTTGTCCCTCTCTGGATCTGTTTGTTGTCCCTCTCTCTCTCTGTGGATCTGTTTGTTGTCCTCTCTCTCTCTGGATCCCTCTCTCTCTCTCTGGATCTGTTTGTTGTCCTCTCTCTCTCTCTCTGGATCTGTTTGTTGTCCCTCTCTCTCTCTCTGGATCTGTTTGTTGTCCCTCTCTCTCTGGATCTGTTTGTTGTCTCTGGATCTGTTTGTTGTCCCTCTCTCTCTCTCTGGATCTGTTTGTTGTCCCTCTCTCTGGATCTGTTTGTTGTCCCTCTCTCTCTGGATCTGTTTGTTGTCCCTCTCTCTCTCTGGATCTGTTTGTTGTCTGTTTGTTGTCCCTCTCTCTCTCTCTCTGGATCTGTTTGTTGTCCCTCTCTCTCTCTGGATCTGTTTGTTGTCCTCTCTCTCTCTCTGGGATCTGTTTGTTGTCCCTCTCTCTCTCTCTGGATCTGTTTGTTCTGTTTGTTCTGTCCCTCTCTCTCTCTGGATCTGTTTGTTGTCCCTCTCTCTCTCTCTGGATCTGTTTGTTGTCTCTCTCTCTGGATCTGTTTGTTGTCCCTCTCTCTCTCTCTGGATCTGTTTGTTGTCCCTCTCTCTCTCTCTGGATCTGTTTGTTGTCCCTCCCTCTCTCTCTGGATCTGTTTGTTCTCCCTCTCTTTCTCTCTGGATCTGTTTGTTGGATCTGTTTGTTGTCCCTCTCTCTGGATCTGTTTGTTGTCCCTCTCTCTCTGTCTGGATCTGTTTGTTGTCCCTCTCTCTCTCTGGATCTGTTTGTTGTCCCTCTCTCTCTCCCTCTCTCTCTGGATCTGTTTGTTCTCTCTCTCTCTCTGGATCTGTTTGTTGTCTCTGGATCTGTTTGTTGTCCCTCTCTCTCTCTCTCTGATCTGTCTCTCTCTCTCTCTCTGGATCTGTTTGTTCTCTCTCTCTCTGGATCTCTCTGGATCTGTTTGTTCTCTCTCTCTCTCTCTGGATCTGTTTGTTCTGGATCTGTTTGTTCTCTGTTTGTTGTCCCTCTCTCTCTGGATCTGTTTGTTGTCTCTGGATCTGTTTGTTGTCCCTCTCTCTCTCTGGATCTGTTTGTTGTCCTCTCTCTCTCTCTGGATCTGTTTGTTGTCCCTCTCTCTCTCTCTGGATCTGTTTGTTGTCCCTCTCTCTCTCTCTCTCTGGATCTGTTTGTTCTCTCTCTCTCTGGATCTGTTTGTTCTCTCTCTCTCTGGATCTGTTTGTTGGATCTGTTTGTTGTCCCTCTCTCTCTCTCTCTCTGGATCTGTTTGTTCTCTCTCTCTCTCTGGATCTGTTTGTTGTCCCTCTCTCTCTCTCTGGATCTGTTTGTTGTCCCTCTCTCTCTCTGGATCTGTTTGTTGTCCCTCTCTCTCTCTCTCTGGATCTGTTTGTTGTCCCTCTCTCTCTCTCTCTCTGGATCTGTTTGTTGTCCCTCTCTCTCTCTCTCTGGATCTGTTTGTTGTCTCTCTCTCTCTGGATCTGTTTGTTGTCCCTCCCTCTCTCTGGATCAGTTTGTATGCCAATTTGTATGCCAATCGTAAAACAGTATATTCACCCTACACTTCCCTCTTATTTCCAGGTAGAAGGAGCTGCCTATGTCGGCTCGTTTGTGTGGAAATCTCGTAGTATTGGCATGTGGAACAACTCGCGTGGGGAGAACATGCTGGACAGTGGAGCTCCATTCTATGACACATACCAGACCTCTGATGGGAAATACATGGCTGTCGGGGCTATTGAGACACAGTTCTATAACCAGCTCATCCATGGTCAGTTTTGCTCAACTTTACTTTCACTGATTGTCTTATTTTCTTTCTCTCCTGCTTCTCTCTCTTGCTTGTCTTCCTCCTGCTTCTCTCTCTTGCTTGTCTTCCTCCTGCTCCTCTCCTGCTTCTCTCTCTTGCTTGTCTTCCTCCTGCTTCTCTCTCTTGCTTGTCTTCCTCCTGCTTCTCTCTCTTGCTTGTCTTCCTCCTGCTTCTCTCTCTTGCTTGTCTTTCTCCTGCTGCTCTCCTGCTTCTCTCTCTTGCTTGTCTTCCTCCTGCTCCTCTCCTGCTTCTCTCTCTTGCTTGTCTTCCTCCTGCTTCTCTCTCTTGCCTGTCTTCCTCCTGCTTCTCTCTCTTGCTTGTCTTTCTCCTGCTTCTCCTGCTTCTCTCTCTTGCTTGTCTTTCTCCTGCTCCTCTCCTGCTTCTCTCTCTTGCTTGTCTTTCTCCTGCTCCTCTCCTGCTTCTCTCTCTTGCTTGTCTTTCTCCTGCTCCTCTCCTGCTTCTCTCTCTTGCTTGTCTTCCTCCTGCTCCTCTACCGCTTCTCCTAACTGTGTCCAGGCAGGCTGATCAGCATCTCTGCAGATTATCCCCCTCCTTCCCTCCCCTGACATACTGAGCACATCTAACAGTCTGTCATGTATAATGCATATTACACACACATGCAAACACATCATGCACAGCAAGATACTGCAAACAACACTCACGCCATTCTTTTTCATGTAACCGTCTTGCAGCTGTGAATATCAATTTTTAAAAACTGGACAGATGCAGTGCCTTCAGAACGTATTCACACCCTTTACCTTTTTCATGTTGTTGTGTTACAGCCTTAATTTAAAATCAATTAAATATAGTTTTTTTTTAACACAAGGCCTAATCTACACGGTTGTTTACCAAGAAGACGGTGAATGTTCCTGAGTGGCCGAGTTACAGTTTTGACTTAAATCTGCTTGAAAATCTTTAGCAAAACCTGAAAATGGTTGTGTAGCAATGATCAACAACCAATTTGACAGAGCGTGAAGAATTTTTAAAAGAATAATGGGCAAATGTTTCACAATCCAGGTGTGGAAAGCTCTTAGAGTAATCACTGTCAAAGGTGCTCCTACAAAGTATTGAATCGGGTGTGATGAGATTTCTGTATTTCATTTTTAATAAATTTGCCAAGATGTCTAGAAACATGTTGTCTTTATGGGGTATTGTGTGTAGATGGGTGAGGGAATAACGTACTTAAATTCAGGCTGTAACACAAGAAAATGTGGAATAAGTCAACGGGTATGAATACTTTCTGTAGACACTGTAAATACCCACAGGACACCTCTTGATTAACTCATTTGTGTTTGTTTAAAGATTTCTCTAAACTCTAAAATAATGTGCCTCATTCTCACACAGCTTGAATTGACACTCCATTCTTTTTGAACCAGATAAAAGGAATATCAATGATTTAACCTTTCTGTAATGTCAAACATTGATGGGTGCTTGTTCATTACATATGAAATGGGTTTGAATAGATATTACTTCTCTTTCCTGTCGTCACTATCTGGGCAGGTGGCAAAGTCATAAACCCCAACTATTTTTTACAACATTCTGTTCTTAATATCTGATTTTAAATCTAACCTTAACTTTAAAAAAATAAATCTAATGTTTTAAGATGTAGCTATTTTTTTTACTTTGCCACATCGAGTGGGAACCTATTTCCTCGACTGCATCCATATCTCTGTGTTACTCATATCACATCATTTGCATATCATCTTTTCTAGGCCTGGGATTAGATGCTGCCAACCTTCCTCCCCAGATGAGCTTCTCTGATTGGCCAGTGGTGAGGCAGATCTTCACTAAGCAGTTTGCGACTAAGACACAGGAGGAGTGGGGTCACGTGTTCGACGGAAAGGACGCCTGTGTGACTCCCGTACTCTCTCTGGACGAAGTGATCTCCCACCCCCATAACCAGGAGAGGGCCTCCTTCCACAGGGACGCCCAGGGGGAGGTGACTCCGAGCCCCGCACCTGTCCTGTCCCGTACCCCTGCTGACCCCTGCCTGGCCCAGGACCCCCTTATAGGGGAACACACACGCCCCGTTCTAGAGGAGTTTGGCTTCAAACTAGCAGAGGTAGACCAGTTGCTCTCAGCTGGTATTATTGAGTGTAACGTAGCCAAAGCACGGTTGTAGCCAGGCCTTTCTTCTTCTCCTGCCTCTCTCCTCTTCCCTCCGTCCCTTTGTCCTTCTTTAAGAAAAACACCCCGGCTCTCCAATGTACACTTTAATGTTTATAAGTTGGACAACCGTCTTTGATACATGGTGTGCCATGCTGGATGGATTAGCTATTCAATCATTAAGTACTTGGAGCCCTTGGATAAATCGCACTGCAAATGCAATTCATTCATATAATTGTTATTATTATATGTAACTTACATGTGTTTGTAGTAATGGCTTCCCTCTGACATGCAATAATTGCTTCAGTAGAATGTCTTCCACCTACTGCAAGCCCTGTCGCCTTTGTAAGTGTTTGGACTGTAAAGCACTTAATTGTAATTGATGTAATTATGTTGATAGCTAGATAGCAATGACAATATGTCAGTCATTACTAGAGGAAGGTAAAGCAAAAGGAGGCGGAGAGAATGATGACCCTTGACTGTAAGTACTCTTTCATATCAGTTATTACCTGTGTCCAAGGGTTTGTGATTAATTTTTACATGATCAAATCAAATGTTATTGGTCACATTCGCCGAATACAGCAGGTGGAGACTTTACAATGGAATGCTTACTTACGATCCCATTCCCAACAATGCAAAGTTCAAAAGTAAGACAAATATTTTCTAAATAAAGAAATAGTAACACAATAAAAAAACAACGAGGCTGTATACAAGGAGTGCCAGTACCGAATACATTAACGTGTCATAATGTGCCTCTGAATAGTCTTTGTAATTCTATAAATATGGTGAGAAATTATTCTCAGCTGTTGACTGAAGTGCCTGTATTTTATCTTGAATGTTTTCAAAGATGGATGGGCACCCCATTAATAATATTTCTTGACAATTTGTATTAAAATGCTTCAATTAAAGTCATGTTTCTTTTTTATTGTATTTTGTAGTACAGCTGTTAGATCAATTGAATGCATGATGTTCAGAAACCTAGAATTACATTTGATAATTGAAGTATCACCCAAAGCTATAGATACAGCTCTTCAAATCAGGAATGTCATTTACTTCAGGCATATAGACACACACACAGTACATTCAGAAAGTATTCAGACCCCTTCACCTTTCCAGCATAATTAATGTTCTAATCGTGATGGACCACATTGATAAGAATGTTCACTTCCTCCACTCAAAGTGGTCTAGCACGTGACCGTACCTAGCCCTCACTCATTGGTATTTTTAACTCTGGAACACAATGTATCTATGTTAGTGACCCTAGGACTCGGGGTCTGGTGAGAATGTGGCCTTTAAATCTGTCTGACGCCTCCCTAGGTTCCTCTGACGTGGGCGGCGGGCATGGTTCCCATGAGAACTCCTGGGAATTGCCTCAATGTCTCACATGACTGAGGCAGGGCAACTAGCTAGTGTCTCATGACAAATACTAACAACGTTTTAGAATTTTAATACATAGAGGAAATAACTTGCTCAACTGCCACGGGTACAGTCTTGTCTTTGGGCATCCAGTTAATGCATCCAGGCTTCTCTTCCAAGAATTGTTTACTGTAAATACATTGGCTGGCCATCCTCCTCCATCCCCCCTCCACTCTTCCATCAAAGGGTTACTACTCCTTGTTTCCCTGGGGATCACATGCTACATCACTTGATCAACCTGATGTGCACACGAGCAGACCAAAAAAGAGCCCTTGTGAGCAAACTGCATAAAAACAGGAAAGCAAGGATTCAGATATGCATGCAATGTAACATGTTTTAGCAGAGTAGTAAATGAATCTCTTGTCATTCTCCTGTCATCCAATTCTCTCTGTTAGGACTACTGAATTACTGAATATGGTAATCCATCAAGTGATAACTTCATGGAACACCACATTATTCCAGGTATAATTTTGATGTAAAGGAATATAGTGTTGTGAGATGGGGTTAAAAAGCCACAATCCTAGTCACGTGCTTAAAAAGAAAAAACTGAAAGTTGAAACTTCATTCATCTAAATCAAACCAACAGCCACACCCCATCTCTCCTCCAATCTCCTCAGCCTATCCTCTCCTTGCCTCAGATCAGGACTTGAGGCTACTTGGACTCATTGCTCAACTATGCAGTAGAGAATTAGCTTGAGCCAAGAAGCAGAGATTGGGCTGTTTGCCATTGACAAGCGGGCTGAGCGCAACACCCATACAACCTCCATCTCCCCCAGTAGCTATGTCCCTCCTCACAGGGGACCAACCCCAGCCATGCAGGCTTCCGGAGCCCGGAACACACATTACAGGTCTGGGCTGTTACTCCGTGGGGAGTGTGGACTGTAGGGAGTCTACGAAGGAGGACTACTTGGACAGTATGGAGCCCGTTGTGTTTGGGGTGGTGGAGCTTCCGAGGCGGTCTCGGGGGAGGTTGCTGCTGCATGGCATGGTGATGTTTGGAAGGGAATTTTGCTATGCGGTGGAGGCAGCCTTCGTCACCCCGGTGCTGCTTAGTGTCGGACTCCCTCAGAGCTTGTACAGCCTTGTGTGGCTGATCAGCCCCATCCTGGGCTTCCTGCTGCAGCCCATCATCGGCTCGGCCAGCGACTACTGCAGGTCCCCGTGGGGCCGACGGAGGCCCTACATCCTCGCCCTGGGGATTATGATGCTGGTGGGCCTTACCTTGTTTCTAAATGGAGATGCAGTCATATCAGGTAACAGCCCATGGCTATCAGGCATAGTGTTCTACAAATGTATGTGAGAACTAGTCTATGTTTTTTCAATTGTTGTCATGGAGTTGGGTAGCTTGGATATGAGAAACCAAAATACTTTCACTGTAACATACGTAGTATATTTAATTTAAACTTGTGCTTAATTAATGGGCTGTTTCAATGGTGATAGAAAATGTAAATATTTGTTTTAACGCCCTGCCCGAGCCACCCCTAACCTAGGGAAAGCATGAGGGTATCACGCTCTGAACTCAAACGGCTAATTAAATTATCTGAACACCAGATTATTTTGCTCAGACGCAGTCAAACTAATTAACAAACTAATTCAGTTATTGCCAGAAGAGGGCAATAACTGAAAAGGAAGAATGATAATATTACATATTTACAGACGTATTTACATTACTGCATAATTTAGATTATGTGTGTGTGTGTGTGTGTGTGTGAGAGTCTAGCTGTTGAATGTGTTTCATAACCATTAATGAGAGGGTGCCTTAGTGTGTCTAGACAGAAGGGTCAAATGTTCCTATTATTTTGACTGGACTGTTTCACTTCACCAAGTTGATTGCACAAGATGTTCAGCAATTATTTCAGATAAAAACATGCTGGACACAATCCTGAGTCTCAAGGGGAAAACTAACTAACTGAGACGTACACTGAACAAAAATGTAAAGGCAACATGTGAAGTGTTGGTCCCATGTTTCATGAGCTGAAATAAAAGATCCCAGAAATGTTCCATATGCACAAAAAGCTTATTTCTCTCAAATGTTGTGCACAGATCTCTGTTTACATCCCTGTCAGTGAGCATTTCTCCTTGCCAAGGTACTCCATCCACCGGACAGGTGTGGCACATCAAGAAGTTGATTAAACAGCATGTTCATTAAACAGGTGCACCTTGTGCTGGGGATAATAAAAGGCCAATCCCTAAAGGTTTTGTGACACAACACAATGCCACAGATGTCTCAAGTTTTGAACTGTGAACTGTAACTCAGTAAAATCTTTAAAATAGTTGCATGTTGCATTTATATTTATGTTCGGTGTATATGTTCGGTGTATATGTTCGGTGTATATGTTCGGCCTGTGCCTCTTTTCACACATTGTTACATCCACTGTTGTTTATGTTTTTCATTTTCATGTCCGTCCATGAATTTGAGCTTTCTGAAAAGGGATTGTTTAATTTATTGGGTCAGGTCTATGGTTAGCTCATAAGACCTGGGTCAAAATACATATTTCAAATAATTTTAAATAGTTGAGCTGTGCTTGTGTATTGAAAAGTATAAATGTAAGCAGAATAACACTACAATATGGAAATGCATTCTCTCCATAAGGGCTTGGATTGGATTGATTTTTGCCGCACTATCGTACGTTGATCTGACAACCTAACTTTTTGTTTTCAGTGAATGCCTTCATTGTTGGTTTCAGTTATGCCGGATTTCACCTTCTTTGTAATAATACTGTACAATACAAAGTGTGACCACTTACAGTACTTTTGTTAAGATGATTATTTCCATTCTTCAACACTGTAGTAAATAGTCAAACGGGATCTGTGACAATGCACACCCTGTGTGTTAGCTACTGTAGTGTACAGGACAGTATATGTAGATACAATGCACACCCTGTGTGTTAGCTACTGTAGTGTACAGGACAGTATATGTAGATACAATGCACACCCTGTGTGTTAGCTACTGTAGTGTACAGGACAGTATATGTAGATACAATGCACACCCTGTGTGTTAGCTACTGTAGTGTACAGGACAGTATATGTAGATACAATGCACACCCTGTGTGTTAGCTACTGTAGTGTACAGGACAGTATATGTAGATACAATGCACACCCTGTGTGTTAGCTACTGTAGTGTACAGGACAGTATATGTAGATACAATGCACACCCTGTGTGTTAGCTACTGTAGTGTACAGGACAGTATATGTAGATACAATGCACACCCTGTGTGTTAGCTACTGTAGTGTACAGGACAGTATATGTAGATGTACAACAGTGCAATGCACCCTGTGTGTTAGCTACTGTAGTGTACAGGACAGTATATGTAGATACAATGCACACCCTGTGTGTTAGCTACTGTAGTGTACAGGACAGTATATGTAGATACAATGCACACCCTGTGTGTTAGCTACTGTAGTGTACAGGACAGTATATGTAGATACAATGCACACCCTGTGTGTTAGCTACTGTAGTGTACAGGGCAGTATATGTAGATACAATGGATAAAACGAAGCTTTGAGGAAAGTTCTTGAATTTCTCCAAGATCAAAACGTCGGCCTCAAGACATCCGGCATGCCTAATACGACCGCAACACAACACCCAACTGGGATTTGTAATGGGATTAGTAATCACCCAAATTTAAATACGGCTGTGTGGGTTTTTAATTCTGCTGCAATCTGTCAGCCAATTGTTTCTCACTCAAGATTAAGGACATCATTCTGTTTGTTTGTGCTCCGCCGTGTGCACAACATAATTATGACAATTATTCTGATTGATTTGCTACAGTATCTCTTTTTGATGAGCATCAACACTAGATACTGTGATTACCTATACAAATGCTGTACACGGTGTCAGATTGAGGATACTAAACGTACAATTAAGTAGGAGTTGTTTTTCTAGCCAGACAGAGCCACGCTGGCAATGTTTTGTTTCCATTTGAGTTCATTTTCTTTTTAAAGACCAAAACAAATGAATCATGTGCCTTTTGAACTGCCATTGCTTTGTGTTGCACAATAGGAATGTGGTTTCAAACATGCTGTTCGTTGCTATATGGTGAATGCATGACTGTATTAGCCCCCGTCGATCTTGACGAAACCGTAAGAACCAATGTACTGAAACTACATGATCTAAAGTGTTTGATCAAGTTGTACACAAATCCACTGTTTACCTCAGAAGCCCTGGAAAATATGTCTCATCGCGTCTGTAAATGTCAGCTGGGCCAGTGTCTGTCTTGAAGTTAATGGATGAGCGAAAGTGGTACTTCTTAAGGCAAACTGACATGATTCAGCTGCTACGCCTCATCCTAAACAAACACAAAAAAAGCATTCAGAACTATCTGCTATTGAAAGTGGATCTAGTTGTAGTAATGAGTGAATAATCGGACAGACTGAATCTGTATCTTGAAGTAAAACTTCTGTCTTTCTCCTCTTTTGCAGCGTTAGTACAGGATAGGTCATTGAAGAGGATATGGGCCATCGTCATAGTCATGTTTGGAGTGGTGCTATTTGACTTTGCAGCAGACTTCATCGATGGGCCAGTCAAGGCCTACCTCTTTGACGTCTGCTCGTACACAGACAAGGAAAGAGGACTGCACTACCATGCCCTTCTCACAGGTAAGACAAATATTATATAACCTCCCTCCCACTAGTCAGATTCAATATTGTTTGAGTGATAGGCTCTTACTGTTATGCTTGTGGGAATATAGAAATTCAAAATTGGTCGGCAAATGTGGAGATTCATTGCTTTATTTGCCGTCCTTGCTGATATAGGTTTGCTTTTATATTCATATTATATGTATATTTTCAGAGTTTTGTTATCATGCAGTTAATGTGATTGTTATGGAATCCCATCCCAATCTACACTCCTTTATTTGAAGTTATTTTAGACCGTGCATGTGAGGAAGCCGGACTGGGATCACTGGCTCAGTACAGAGTGCATGTCTGGGTGTGGGGAGGAGAGGGTTCCTGCAGCACAGAGTGCATATTCACATGTGATGTAAATACCTCTCAGTATGCTCTGTGCTTTTAAGTGGCTGTTTAGTAACCTGGAGCCCGGCCCTCAGAGCTGGCACAGTGAGTGAGTCAGTCAGTCAGTCAACAAGCGCGTGAGTAAGTATTCGAGTGTGCTAGCTAGCGAGTGCGTGGACTCAGCTGATGGCAAGGGAAGCCGGCACGGGGTGGTGTGAGCTTGTTCAGTACTTTCTAATCCAGCAGATTCTCAGTCATGTGTTGGAGTCATGAGTTGGAGCTGAGAGAGAGAGGGGAGGCACATGACCTGCTAGTCACCGTAGCCCTGGTATGTGGAGGAATGTGTGTGTGTTTTCTTGGTACACAAGAATTGGCTGTTATGATATTTCTCTTTTGTACTGTTTTATCATTGCAGTCACACGACTTAAACATTAAAAAACGCCCCAAACTTAATTTTGACTATCCTCACATAAATGCATGAAAATACATAAATATATACACTACCGTTCAAAAGTTTGGGGTCGCTTAGAAATGTCCTTGTCTTTGAAAGAAAATCACATTTTTTTGTTCCTAGAAATAACATCAAATTGATCAGAAATACAGTGTTGACATTGTTAATGTTGTAAATTACTATTGTTGCTGGAAACAGCAGATTTTTTTAATGGAATATCTACATAGGGGTACAGAGGCCCATTATCAACCATCACTCCTGTGTTCCAATGGAATGTTGTGTTAGTTAATCCAAGTTTATAATTTTAAAGGCTAATTGATCCTGAGAAAGCCATTTTGCAATTATGTTAGCACAGCTGAAAATGGTTGTTTCTGATTAAAGAAGCAATAAAACTGGCCTTCTTTAGACTAGTTGAGTATCTGGAGCATCGGCATTTGTTTGTTCGATTACAGGCTCAAAATGGCCAGAAACAAACAACTTTCTTCTGAAACAGTCGTCAGTCTATTCTTGTTCTGAGAAATGAAGGCTATTCCATGCGAGAAATTGCCAAGAAACTGAAGATCTCGTACAACGCTGTGTATTACTCCCTTCACAGAACAGCACAAAACGGGTCTAACCAGAGTAGAAAGAGGAGTGGGAGGTCTCAGTGCACAACTGAGCAAGAGGACAAGTACATTAGAGTGTAAAGTTTGAGAAACAGACACCTCACAAGTCCTCAACTGGCAGCTTAAATATATAGTACCTGCAAAACACCAATCTCAATGTCAACAGTGAAGAGGCAACTCCGGGATGCTGGCTTTTTAGGCAGAATTGCAAAGAAAAAGCCATATTTCATACTGGACAATAAAAAGAAAAGTTTAAGATTGGCAAAAGAACACAGACACTGGACAGAGGAACTCTGCCTAGAAGACCAGCGTCCTGGAGTCGCCATACACTAAGTACATACACCCTTTAAACCCCTTAGAAAATTTCAGAAAATTATGTCATGGCTTTAGAATCCTCTAGGAGGCTAATTCACATAATTTGAGTCAATTGGGGGTGTACCTGCGGATGTATTTCAAGGCCTACCTTCAAACTCCATGCCTCTTTGCTTGACATCATGGGAAAATCAAAAGAAATCAGCCAAGACCTCAGAAAAAAATGTAGACCTCCACAAGTCTGGTTCATCCTTGGGAGCAATTTCCAAATGCCTGAAGGTACCACATTCATCTGTACAAACAATAGTACACAAGTATAAACACCATGGGATCACACAGCTGTCATACCGTTCAGGAAGGAGAGCATTCTGTCTCCTAGAGATGAACATACTTTGGTGCGAAAAGTGCAAATCAATCCCCCCCAAAAAACCTTATGAAGATGCTGGAGGAAACGGGTACAAACGTATCTATATCCACAGTATAACGAGTCCTATATTGACATCACCTGAAAAAGCCACTCAGCAAGAAAGAAGCCACTGCTCCAAAACCTCCATAATAAGGCCAGACCACGGTTTGCAATTGCACATGGGGACAAAGATTGTACTTTTTGGAGAAATGTCCTCTAGTCTGATGAAACAAAAATAGAACTTTTTGGCCATAATGACCATCATTATGTTTGGAGGAAAAAGGGGGGAGGCTTGCAAGCCGAAGAACACTATCCCAACCGTGAAGCATGGGGGTGGCAGCATCATGTTGTGGGGGTGCTTTGCTGCAGGGGGGGGGCTGGTGCACTTCACAAAATAGATGGCATCATGAGGTAGGAAAATTATGTGGATATATTGAAGCAACATCTCAAGACATCAGTCAGGAAGTTGAAGCTTGGTTGCAAATGGGTCTTCCAAATGGACAATGACACAAGCATACTTCCAAAGCTGTGGCAAAATGGCTTAAGGACAACAAAGACAAGGTATTGGAGTGGCCATCACAAAGCCCTGACCTCAATCCTATAGAAAATGTGTGGGCAGAACTGAAAAGGCATCTGCGAGCAAGGAGAGCTACAAACCTGACTCAGTTACACCAGTTCTGTCAGGAGGAATGGGCCTAAATTCACCCAACTTATTGTGGGAAGCTTGTGGAAGCCTACCCGAAACTGTAATGTGATGCTACTGGCGGCAGAGAAGTCAGGCGCAGGAGAGCGGAAACTGTTTTACAACGGTTGTGTTTAATAACCATAAACCACCGTAAACCGAATAATACTGTCATGTTTTGTCATTTATTATCATGTCTTGTCCCTGTGCTCCCCATTCTATTTGTTTCCCTCTGCTGGTCTTGTTGGGTTCTTTCCCTCTTTCTATCCCTCTCTCTCCCCCTCCCTCTCTCACTCTCTCGCTCTCTCTTCTCTCTGTCGTTCCGTTCCTGCTCCCAGCTGTTCCTATTCCCCTAATCATCATTTAGCCTTCCCACACCTGTTCCCGATCCTTTTCCCTGATTAGAGTCCCTATTTCTCCCCTTGTTATTCGTTTCTGCCCTGTCGGTTCCTTGTCTAGAATTCACCGTGCTGTGTTTGTGTATCGCCCTGTCGTGTCGTGTTTTCCTCAGATGCTGCGTGGTGAGCAGGTGTCTGAGTCTGTCTGGTTCAAGTGCCTTCCCGAGGCAACCTGCTGTTCACCTGCTGTTCAAGATCGAGTCTCCAGTTTGTCCTTGTCATTTCGAGTGAAAGTTGTGTTTTTTGATTGTATTTACTTTACTGGATTAAAGACTCTGTTTTCGCCAAGTCGCTTTTGGGTCCTCTTTCACCTGCATGACAGAAGGAACCGACCAAGGAATGGACCCAGTGACTTCAGACGCTCGTTACACTGCCGTCGAGATCCAAGGAGCCATGCTCGGCAGACACGAGCAGGAATTGTCTGCTGCTCGCCATGCCGTGGAGAACCTGGCCGCTCAGGTTTCCGACCTCTCTGGACAGTTCCAGAGTCTACGTCTCGTGCCACCTGTTACTTCCTGGCCTGCCGAGCCTCCAGAACCTAGGGTTAATAACCCACCTTGCTACTCCGGGCAGCCCACTGAGTGCCGCTCCTTTCTCACGCAGTGTGAGATTGTGTTCTCTCTCCAACCCAACACATACTCTAGAGAGAGAGCTCGGGTTGCTTACGTCATTTCACTCCTTACTGGCCGGGCTCGAGAATGGGGCACAGCTATCTGGGAGGCAAGGGCTGATTGCTCTAACAAGTTCCAGAACTTTAAAGAGGAGATGATTCGGGTTTTTGACCGTTCAGTTTTTGGTAGGGAGGCTTCTAGGGCCCTGGCTTCCTTATGCCAAGGTGAACGGTCCATAACGGATTATTCTATTGAGTTTCGCACTCTTGCTGCCTCTAGTGAGTGGAACGAGCCGGCGCTGCTCGCTCGTTTTCTGGAGGGACTCCACGCAGTGGTTAAGGATGAGATTCTCTCCCGGGAGGTTCCTTCAGATGTGGACTCTTTGATTGCTCTCGCCATCCGCATAGAACGACGGGTAGATCTTCGTCACCGGGCTCGTGGAAGAGAGCTCGCATCAACGGTGTTTCCCTGCTCCGCATCGCAACCATCTCCCTCCTCTGGCTCAGAGACTGAGCCCATGCAGCTGGGAGGGATTCGCATCTCGACTAAGGAGAGGGAACGGAGGATCACCAACCGCCTGTGCCTCTATTGCGGAGTTGCTGGACATTTTGTTAATTCATGTCCAGTAAAAGCCAGAGCTCATCTGTAAGCGGAGGGCTACAGGTGAGCGCAACTACTCAAGTCTCTCCATCAAAATCCTGTACTACTTTGTCGGTCCATCTACGCTGGACCGGTTCGGGTGCTACATGTAGTGCCTTGATAGACTCTGGGGCTGAGGGTTGTTTCATGGACGAAGCATGGGTTCGGAAACATGACATTCCTTTCAGAGAGTTAGATAAGCCTACGCCCATGTTCGCCTTAGATGGTAGTCATCTTCCCAGTATCAGATTTGAGACACTACCTTTAACCCTCACAGTATCTGGTAACCACAGTGAGACTATTTCTTTTTTGATTTTCCGTTCACCGTTTACACCTGTTGTTTTGGGTCATCCCTGGCTAGTATGTCATAATCCTTCTATTAATTGGTCTAGTAATTCTATCCTATCCTGGAACGTTTCTTGTCATGTGAAGTGTTTAATGTCTGCCATCCCTCCCGTTTCTTCTGTCCCTACTTCTCAGGAGGAACCTGGCGATTTGACAGGAGTGCCGGAGGAATATCATGATCTGCGCACGGTCTTCAGTCGGTCCCGAGCCAACTCCCTTCCTCCTCACCGGTCGTATGATTGTAGTATTGATCTCCTTCCGGGGACCACTCCTCCTCGGGGTAGACTATACTCTCTGTCGGCTCCCGAACGTAAGGCTCTCGAGGATTATTTGTCTGTGTCTCTTGACGCCGGTACCATAGTGCCTTCTTCCTCTCCGGCCGGGGCGGGGTTCTTTTTGTTAAGAAGAAGGACGGTACTCTGCGCCCCTGCGTGGATTATCGAGGGCTGAATGACATAACGGTTAAGAATCGTTATCCGCTTCCCCTTATGTCATCAGCCTTCGAGATTCTGCAGGGAGCCAGGTGCTTTACTAAGTTGGACCTTCGTAACGCTTACCATCTCGTGCGCATCAGAGAGGGGGACGAGTGGAAAACGGCGTTTAACACTCCGTTAGGGCATTTTGAGTACCGGGTTCTGCCGTTCGGTCTCGCCAATGCGCCAGCTGTTTTTCAGGCATTAGTTAATGATGTTCTGAGAGACATGCTGAACATCTTTGTTTTTGTCTATCTTGACGATATCCTGATTTTTTCTCCGTCACTCGAGATTCATGTTCAGCACGTTCGACGTGTTCTACAGCGCCTTTTAGAGAATTGTCTCTACGTAAAGGCTGAGAAGTGCTCTTTTCATGTCTCCTCCGTTACTTTTCTCGGTTCCGTTATTTCCGCTGAAGGCATTCAGATGGATTCCGCTAAGGTCCAAGCTGTCAGTGATTGGCCCGTTCCAAGGTCACGTGTCGAGTTGCAGCGCTTTTTAGGTTTCGCTAATTTCTATCGGCGTTTCATTCGTAATTTCGGTCAAGTTGCTGCCCCTCTCACAGCTCTTACTTCTGTCAAGACGTGTTTTAAGTGGTCCGGTTCCGCCCAGGGAGCTTTTGATCTTCTAAAAGAACGTTTTACGTCCTCTCCTATCCTCGTTACTCCTGACGTCACTAGACAATTCATTGTCGAGGTTGACGCTTCAGAGGTAGGCGTGGGAGCCATTCTATCCCAGCGCTTCCAGTCTGACGATAAGGTTCATCCTTGCGCTTATTTTTCTCATCGCCTGTCGCCATCTGAGCGCAACTATGATGTGGGTAACCGTGAACTGCTCGCCATCCGCTTAGCCCTAGGCGAATGGCGACAGTGGTTGGAGGGGGCGACCGTTCCTTTTGTCGTTTGGACAGACCATAAGAACCTTGAGTACATCCGTTCTGCCAAACGACTTAATGCCCGTCAAGCTCGTTGGGCGTTGTTTTTCGCTCGTTTCGAGTTTGTGATTTCTTACCGTCCGGGTAGCAAGAACACCAAGCCTGATGCCTTATCCCGTCTGTTTAGTTCTTCTGTGGCTTCTACTGATCCCGAGGGGATTCTTCCTTATGGGCGTGTTGTCGGGTTAACAGTCTGGGGAATTGAAAGACAGGTTAAGCAAGCACTCACGCACACTGCGTCGCGCGCGCTTGTCCTAGTAACCTCCTTTTCATTCCTGTTTCCACTCGTCTGGCTGTTCTTCAGTGGGCTCACTCTGCCAAGTTAGCTGGTCATCCCGGTGTTCGAGGCACTCTTGCGTCTATTCGCCAGCGCTTTTGGTGGCCGACTCAGGAGCGTGACACGCGCCGTTTCGTGGCTGCTTGTTCGGACTGCGCGCAGACTAAGTCGGGTAACTCTCCTCCTGCCGGTCGTCTCAGACCGCTCCCCATTCCTTCTCGACCATGGTCTCACATCGCCCTATACTTCATTACCGGTCTGCCTTTGTCTGCGGGGAAGACTGTGATTCTTACGGTTGTCGATAGGTTCTCTAAGGCGGCACATTTCATTCCCCTCGCTAAACTTCCTTCCGCTAAGGAGACGGCACAAATCATTATCGAGAATGTATTCAGAATTCATGGCCTCCCGTTAGACGCCGTTTCAGACAGAGGCCCGCAATTCACGTCACAGTTTTGGAGGGAGTTCTGTCGTTTGATTGGTGCGTCCGTCAGTCTCTCTTCCGGGTTTCATCCCCAGTCTAACGGTCAAGCAGAGAGGGCCAATCAGACGATTGGTCGCATACTACGCAGCCTTTCTTTCAGAAACCCTGCGTCTTGGGCAGAACAGCTCCCTGGGCAGAATACGCTCACAATTCGCTTCCTTCGTCTGCTACCGGGTTATCTCCGTTTCAGAGTAGTCTGGGTTACCAGCCTCCTCTGTTCTCATCCCAGCTTGCCGAGTCCAGCGTTCCCTCCGCTCAAGCGTTTGTCCAACGTTGTGAGCGCACCTGGAGGAGGGTGAGGTCTGCACTTTGCCGTTACAGGGCACAGACTGTGAGAGCCGCCAATAAACGCAGGATTAAGAGTCCAAGGTATTGTTGCGGCCAGAGAGTGTGGCTTTCCACTCGCAACCTTCCTCTTACGACAGCTTCTCGTAAGTTGACTCCGCGGTTCATTGGTCCGTTCCGTGTCTCCCAGGTCGTCAATCCTGTCGCTGTGCGACTGCTTCTTCCGCGACATCTTCGTCGCGTCCATCCTGTCTTCCATGTCTCCTGTGTTAAGCCCTTTCTTCGCACCCCGTTCGTCTTCCCTCCCCCCTCCCGTCCTTGTCGAGAGCGCACCTATTTACAAGGTACATAAGATCATGGACATGCGTTCTCGGGGACGGGGTCACCAATACTTAGTGGATTGGGAGGGTTACGGTCCTGAGGAGAGGAGTTGGGTTCCGTCTCGGGACGTGCTGGACCGTTCACTGATTGATGATTTCCTCCGTTGCCGCCAGGATTCCTCCTCGAGTGCGCCAGGAGGCGCTCGGTGAGTGGGGGGGTACTGTCATGTTTTGTCATTTATTATCATGTCTTGTCCCTGTGCTCCCCATTCTATTCGTTTCCCTCTGCTGGTCTTGTTGGGTTCTTTCCCTCTTTCTATCCCTCTCTCTCCCCCTCCCTCTCTCACTCTCTCGCTCTCTCTTCTCTCTGTCGTTCCGTTCCTGCTCCCAGCTGTTCCTATTCCCCTAATCATCATTTAGCCTTCCCACACCTGTTCCCGATCCTTTTCCCTGATTAGAGTCCCTATTTCTCCCCTTGTTATTCGTTTCTGCCCTGTCGGTTCCTTGTCTAGAATTCACCGTGCTGTGTTTGTGTATCGCCCTGTCGTGTCGTGTTTTCCTCAGATGCTGCGTGGTGAGCAGGTGTCTGAGTCTGTCTGGTTCAAGTGCCTTCCCGAGGCAACCTGCTGTTCACCTGCTGTTCAAGATCGAGTCTCCAGTTTGTCCTCGTCATTTCGAGTGAAAGTTGTGTTTTTTGATTGTATTTACTTTACTGGATTAAAGACTCTGTTTTCGCCAAGTCGCTTTTGGGTCCTCTTTCACCTGCATGACAAATACAATAGATGGGTCAAACAAAACCCGGTAAATACCAGCATACCGTGCACAAGCACTACAACAAACAATTACGGACAAGGACATGAGGGGGAACAGAGGATTAAATACACAACATGTAATTGATGGAATTGATGGAACCAGGTGTGATGGAAGACAAGACAAAACCAATGGAAAATGAAAAGTGGATCGGCGATGGCTAGAAGGTCGGTGACGTCGACCGCCAAACGCCATCCGAACAAGGAGAGGGTCCAACTTCGGCGGAAGTAGTGACAGAAACATTTGACCATTTGAAGTTAAACAATTCAAAGGCAATGCTACCAAATACTAATTGTGTATGTAAACTTCTGACCCACTGGGAATGTGATGAAAGAAATAAAGCTGAAATAAATCATTTTCTATACTATTATTCTGACATTTCATATTCTTAAAATAAAGTGGTGATCCTAACTGACCTAAGACCGGGAACTTTTACTAAGATTAAATGTCAGGAATTGTGAAAAACTGAGTTTAAATGTATTTGGCTAAGTTGTATGTAAACTTCTGACTTAAACTGTATTTAGAATTCAAGGCACACTTAACCAGCATGGCTACCACAGCATTCTGCAGCGATATGCTATCCCATCTGGTTTGCGCTTAGTGGGACTATCATCGGTTTTTCAACCAGGACCTCCAGGCTGTGTAAAGGCTATTTGACCAAGGAGAGTGATGCATCATATGACCTGGCCATAATCACCTGACCTCAACCTAATTGAGATGGTTTGGGATGAGTTGGACCACAGAGTGAAGGAAAAGCAGTCAACAAGGGCTCAGCATGTGCAGGAACCCTTTCAAGACTGCTGGATAAGCATTCCTCATGAAGCTGGTTGAGAGAATACCAAGAGTGTACAGAGCTGTCATCAAAGGGTGGCTACTTTGAAGAATCTAAAATCCCAAATATATTTGGATTTGTTTAACACTGTTTTGAGTACTACATGATTCCATATATTTTGCTTGCATGAGTAAGTGTGTCCAAACTTTTGACTTGTACTGTATGTCCAGAGAATGCGGACACAGTTGATGTAAAATCCTAGTTAGACGTCCTCAAAATTGCTGCATAATTTACGAGAAGGTTTGTGTTACAGGCTTCTCAATGTAGGATGCTGGTGTAAGAATTTAGGGAACAGACAGTAGTATGTCCCGATTGTAGGGATGTCTGACAGAACAAGCCACTTATCTGCGTGCAGGATCGTACTCCGTGACAACGCGTTTATCACAACATTACTCCCAGCTTCTCTGAGATCACCCAGCCTAAACGTTACATTGTGACATGAGCTTTAAATTCAGATGCAAGAAGCATTATTTTATCAATCAGACACTGTATTTATTAAATACAGCCCACGTTATCTTCCTTTGAAAATTCAAAAGCACCACAGGCAAAATGGTGTCAGGTGGCCTAGCGGTTAGAGCGTTGGGCCAGTAACCGAAAGGTGAATAGTTCAAATTCAGATCAGACAGAGGTGAACAATCTGCTGATGTGCCCTTAAGCAAGACACTTAATCCTAATGTTAAGACCTTAGCCGTGACCCCACTCCCAGAGGGTGTCTCGGAGTTTGCCAAAAACACATTACCAATTTACACGTGTATGATACATACTTGTACATGTGTGAAATAGGACAAATATAACCACCATCCAAGTTATTATTATTAATGATGAAATGTTTTTGAAAATATTCACTACAATTCCTGGATTGCAGATGCCGTCTGATGACTGTGCTATGACCAATGGCCTAGGACCCCCACCAACTGACCTGATAACCAATCTCTATTGTGCCTGTTGTCTGTTGTAGGGCTTGGGGGTGCCTTTGGGTACCTCGTGGGAGCCATGGACTGGGGTCACTCGTCCCTGGGCCGACTGCTGGGGTCAGAGTACCAGGTCATCTACTTCTTCTCTGCTCTGACCTGGATGGTATTCCTCACCGTGCATCTCTTCAGCATCCCAGAGACACCCCTGGCCAAGGACATTAGCTTGGACGTGTTGACCCCAAATGCCCTCCTCCTCCTCAGCACACACAGCAGCAGTGGTGGCTATGGATCCTTGCATGGATCAATGTCCCAAGAGTCGGAGGCAGACCTCCGGCCTCGTTCATTCTCTGCCCTGGGGGAAGCCAATTCCGTCACATCCAGTGCCAAGCAACCCAACAAAGAGGTATGTCAAAGACACAGCATGAAGTCTAGTCTGGCTGACCTTCTCTATGAGATCCTGACTTTGATACCAATACTGTGTTTTACAGGTAACAAAACTACACACACTAATGGAATGTCAAATCCTTTGAAACACATCAGTGTTTAATGGCATAAGTGTTTATTAAGAAGAATGTGATCACACTGTAGAGTAATATTAATGTACACTGAAGTATACATGCTTTGATTTAGGGTCTTATGTTCATATCTCATGGCACTTCTATGGCACTTGAAAAGAGGTGACTACCTCTCGAGTATCTCCTTGGGTAAAAGCTCTTGATTTCCTCGTGAGGAGATATGTATTATATACTATTTACACAGTATAGTGTGACCTTTGTGTTTTCTGACACGTGTCTCACTAAACCGTGCTCGCACGCAGGCCCTGACCCCCAGGCTCCAGGCTCTGACTTTAGGTTTGTCTTTGATAGGTTAAAGCCTCTGAATTATGTCAAGTACTTATGTATTAGTAACAATGACTCTGTTGTATACTGGTAATGCAAAATGAATACTTGAGCTTTAAGTATGAGAACAAGTCTTTTATAAAGCCATGAGTGTCAATACTCTCAATATTAGACTACGCAAACAGTCTGGGTGTGCATATCTCTCATTGGACCATTGTGAGTGGTCTGTGTCCTTAGTCAAATGTGGTATCGCTGTGTGAGATATGTGCTTTCACGTCTCTATGGTGTAGCATTGCTCTGGTGTGTGGCAATGGTGACCATTCCACAGGCATTGCCATAGTAACCACATAATTAGTATTTTACAGTATTTCAATGTGTACAATTTCCATATATGGTTTGGATGGAGGCGAGTGGATAGAGAAGGTGGGCGGTGGGGATTGGAGACATAAGGATTGTTAGAGGACAAGGGTCATGCAGTTATGTAAAGAAGTAGGAAACAGTAACTAGTGTCTGTCTGTTCCCAAACCCAGTGTTAATGGAGGAAACAGGTTTTCTTAGTTACCAGCGTCAGCTGGATTACATGCATGGTTACCTTGATGCTGATTAGACCAGGCAGTCATCAGGTCTGGCTAGAGTGTAAAACAACCACTAAAAGGTTGCAATGTCACTTCACACGAGAAAGCCATTTAAACCATCATTATACTGTACTGTGGCAGTGGCGGGTCTAGCTTGTAATCATAACATTTCAAACTATATAAAAATATATACAAAAATAAGACTAATAAATATCAAAAAGAAGTAACAAAGACAAATGTTGATTTGGCACTCGAGCATCAATACATTACCCATCCCCCAACACTGTCAACCAAGAGTCAATACTACATTACCCATCCCCCAACACTGTCAACCAAGAGTCAATACTACATTACCCATCCCCCAACACTGTCAACCAAGAGTCAATACTACATTACCCATCCCCCAACACTGTCAACCAAGAGTCAATACTACATTACCCATCCCCCAACACTGTCAACCAAGAGTCAATACTACATTACCCATCCCCCAACACTGTCAACCAAGAGTCAATACTACATTACCCATCCCACAACACTGTCAACCAAGAGTCAATACTACATTACCCATCCCACAACACTGTCAACCAAGAGTCAATACTACATTACCCATCCCCCAACACTGTCAACCAAGAGTCAAGACTAAACCAATTCACCTTGGTGGTATGCAGACTGCTTTTATATTATTCTTAACCATTTCGCACAAACCAGACAAAAATGCAACAATATGTCTGTGAAACTATATATTATCAGTATTATGAATTAATTATGGTTTATCTGGTAGCATTTCGTAGTGTGACTGATTTTACTAATTGCATTAGTACTGTACAAATTTAGAGGTGCACTTTTTGATAGATTCTCCCGCTCCCCCTACCTTGGGCTTCCAATGGACAGACCTGATGTCAACCTACCCCTGCCCCCCTCCCCATCTCATACTTCTGAGTGGGAGACCTTCCCAGGCAGTAGCCTGCCATGCTCACAAACTAGAATCAGGGCACCCAGTCCGACAAGGTTAATTGACCCACAGTCCCTCACAGTGACATCATATCATTGACATGACGTGCAAATGAGCGATAGAAAACCGATTGCGCAAATGTCACCATTCCTCATTTTTTTGTCCGGGCACCCTGTGCCGGCCCTGGCAAGGTGCCGCCCAGGGCGGCTGCCCATGTCGCCTCTACCTAAATCCGCCACTTGCTACAGGTATAGGTAGCTCAGCCCCTGGAATGAAATGACTGTATTCATGCCCAGCGTGTAAATATAGCTGCAAATGAATTCTGACTGACTTTTCAGTTATTCAACATTTTATGAAAAGAGACAGGAATGATTACTGTATGTTCTTAGTTGATACTATTCCAGCAGGCAAGGGACCTCTATTACCACAGTAGTCAGACAGGGTTCTTTGGTGCAACCATAGATTTTCATATTCTATTTCGATGGGTACAGCCACTTTACAGGATTCCTAGAAAATGTTGATTGGGAATTTATTTGGGGATAATAACATTAGTTATTGTATGCTGTCAGGCCACACTGTGTACATTTACATAATATACAAAAGCTTTCAATCCGAGAAGAACCTTAGTTACTATACTAAACCAGAACATGATTAAAGAAATTGAACACACAGTACATTTTATTTCACCCATTTCTTTAATCCCTTGTCCTTTTGTTTTTTTGCCCCTCTGTTCCTGACTTGATAAAACAGGATTTTTTGCAGGATAAGGCTAGTATATCTATCATTAGCTAAAAGCCTTCATCTGACCTCTTTCTTTATTCTTATCTGACCCCCTACTGTTCCTTGTTCTTTTTTAAATTCCTTCTGACCTCCTGCTGTTCCTGTGTGAGTCCTTTTGATGTCTCATGACCTGACCCTGTGTGTTTCTCTGTACTGCAGCAGAAGAGGATGACTCTGAAGTCATGTCTCCTGGCCATGATTAACATGCCTAGTCATTACCGCTGTCTCTGTGTCAGTCACCTGCTGGGCTGGACAGCCTTCCTCTGCAACATGCTTTTCTTCACAGACTTCATGGGACAGGTGAGAAGAGCAAGAGAGAGAGAGAGATGGAGTGAAAGTGTGTGTACGCGCGTGTCTGTTTCTATGTCTGTGCGGCGGGAGGAGTGGGTCGTTCGTTCTGTGTCGCTACCATTAAACATTAAACTACTAATGAACTCTTATTTGACGGTGGTCATTAACGAAGTGAATCTTTTCACTCAATTTAAATTCTCATGTCTTTAACGTTAGGCGATAGCAAAATGTTCGCCATCGTGTTCATTAATAGGCTTCCTCAATTGGTTTAGCTCCATCACAACAAACCCTGATTGGTGGGTAGTCTCTTGTCACAGCATTAGCTGATTGGTTTTGTGTGCTTAGATGAATTGGTCTGTAATGACAGACAGGCTTTATAGTGATCACGGCTGATCTGGATGCTACAAGCACTCACACAGGCCACAGTTACATGGTGGTCATGGTGAATTAGTGGTTGCAGGCAGACTGAGGCAGATGGAGCAGCATGCCAGGCGTGAACAAAACCTGCTTCGGCTGTGTCAACAGAGAGCTGTGGCACAGAGATGGCTTATGATGTTGATACAGGCTTTGGCAGCTATATGATAACAAATGGGATGGAGCTTGTTAACTGTTGTAAGCTACTGTACAGCACATGCACTATAAAGCAAATGGATCATTATCGTCATCATTATCCATCACTTCATGCCGGCACTAGCTTTTATCTCAATCCTCAACACCCATACCACCACTTTTATTGATTATTTGTGGGGGTGACTTTGCCTCCATTTTGTATGTGATTATCACAATTATCATACTTTGTCATAACTTGTGTATAATAATGGTTGAGTTGATTGTGTGTGTTGACAGATTGTGTACAAGGGCAACCCATATGCGGACCATAACTCCACAGCCTACGAGCGGTATGAGAGGGGGGTGGAGATTGGATGCTGGGGTCTCTGCATCAACGCCGTCTCCTCTGCTCTTTACTCCTGTAAGTCGTATCGCAGCAAGCATAAGACATTATTGGAGTCAGCTAATGTCCAGAACATGTGATTTAGCTCAAGGCCCCCTTTCTGATTTTCTCTACTTGCATATTTTTGATACTGAATGTTATCAGATCTTCAAACAAAACCCAGTATTAGATAGGGAACCTGAGTTTAAAAATAATACATAATGGAACCCATCTCAACCCAAAAAGTTGACTCAAGTTTGCCAAAAAGCACCTGGATGATCATCAAGACTCTTGGAAGAATGTTCTATGAACAGGTGAATCAAAATGATAACATTTTGGATGACATGGGTCCCATTATGCCTGGCGAAAACCAAACAATGCATTCCACAGTAATAACCTTATACCAATGGTCAAGCATGATGGTGATAGTGTGATGGTTTGGGGATGTGTTGCTGCCTCAGGACCTGGATGACTTGCCTTAATAGAAGGAACCATAAATTCTGTGTTGTGTCAGAGAATCCTACAGGAGAATGTCAGGCCATCCGTCTGTGAGCTGAAGGTGAACCGCAGCTGGGTCATGCAGCAAGACAATTATCCAAAACACACAAGTCTACATTAAAATGGCTAAAAAGCAACAAAATTGAAGTTTTGGAATGGCCTAGTCAAAGTCCAGACCTAATCCCAATTGAGATGTTGTGGCAGGACTTGAAGCGAGCAGTTCATGCTTGAAAACCCACAAAAATTGCTGAGTTAGATCAGTTCTGCATAGAAGATGGGCCAAAATTCCTCCACAGTGACATGAGACTAATCAATAACTACAGGAAGTGTTTGGTTGCAGCTAAAGGTGGCACAACCAGTTTGTTGAAAAACCTTTTGCAGCGATTACAGGCTTGAGTCAAGCTTGGCACACCTGTATTTGGGGAGTTTCTCCCATTCTTCTCTGCAGATCCAACAGCAGAGATGGTTGTCCTTCTAGAATGTTCTCCCATCTGCATAGAGAAACTCTTGAGCTCTGTCAAAATGACCATAGGGTTCTTGGTCACCTCCCTGACCAAGGCCCTTCTCCCCCGATTGCTCAGTTTGGCCAGGCGGCCAGCTCTAGGAAGAGTCTTGGTGTTTCCAAGCGTCTTCCATTTAAGAAAGATGGAGGCCACTGTGTTCTTGGGAACCTTCAATGCGGCAGTCATTTTTTGGTACCGATCCCCAGATCTGTGCCTCAATGCAATCCTGTCTCGGAATTCTGTGGACAATTCCTTCGACCTCATGGCTTGGTTTTTGCTCTGACATCCACTGTCAACTGTGGGACCTTCTATAGACTGGTGTGTGCCTTTCCAAATCATGTCCAATCAATTAAATTCCCCACAGTTGGACTCCAATCAAGTTGTAAAAACATCTCAAGGATGATCAATGGGAACAGGATGCACCTGCGCTAAATTTCAAGTCTCATAGCAAAGGGTCTGAATACTTATGTAAAAAAAAATGTTTTTGCTTTTTCGTTATGTGGTATTGTGTGAGGAAAATTGATGAGGAAAAAAATCTAATTCAATCCATTTTAGAATAAGGCTGTATCGTAACAAAATGTGGAAAAAGTCAAGGTGGCATACTTAAAATGAACCTTTAACAAGGCACACCTGTTAATTGAAATGCATTCCAGGTGACTACCTCATGAAGCTGATTGGGAGAATGCAGTCATCAAGGCAAAAGTTGGCTACTTTGAAGAATCTAAAAATACATGTTGAATTGTTTAACACATTTTTGGTTACTACATGATTCCATATGTGTTTTTTCCCCATAATGTTGATGTTATTCTACAATTAAGAAAATAGTCAAAATGCCTTGAATGAGTAGGTGTGTCCAACGTGTTGACTGCTACTGTATATATACAAAGAAATGTTGATAGAAAAACACGTAAAACTAAACGAAATACAGCTAGTTTGCTGTCTTTCCAGCTTCAGTCTGAAGTGAGTGTGTCCTGTGGGAAGGTTAATCTTCACCCCATTCGGAGGTCCTGAGCACTCTGGAGCGCTAGCGTGTCATGGAACACACCTTCCACGTTATTCATTATTTTCCATAGAACGCATAGCCACTCATTGATTATCCCCTACTTAATTATACTTTATTTTAAAAAATATATTTTAACCTTTATTTAACTAGGCAAGTCAGTTAAGAACAAATTCTTATTTACAATGACGGCCTAGGAAATGTGGGTTAACTGCCTGTTCAGGGGCAGAACGACAGATTTGTACCTTGTCAGCTCGGGGGTTTGAACTTGCAACCTTCCGGTTACTAGTCCACTAGGCTACCCTGCTGCCCCATGCAATCTCTTGGACACGTTCTGTGTTCTTATACTTAACCAATAATGCACGAGGGGGTGTGGTATATGGCCAATATACCACGGCTAAGGGCGGCTCTTATGCACGACTTATCACGGAGTGCCTGGACGCAGCCCTTAGCCGTGGTATACTGACCATATACCACAAAACTCTGAGGTGCTTTATTGCTATTATAAACTGGTTACCAACGTAATTAGAGCAGTAAAAATACCTTTTTTGTCAAACCCGTGGTAGATGGTCTGATATACCATGGCTGTCAGCCAATCAGCATTCAGGACTCGAATCACCCAGTTTATTAACAGTAGTATATAATGTAACAGAAAATGCTTACTTGGCAGTACCAGTCCACATACCGTTTAGCCCTTCTGTTGTGTTTGTTTCATGTTAATACATTCTGTGTTCCCGGTCCAAAATGACCGCCCCAATATAGCTGATTATAAATCCATAATAATACATATATTATCACCTAATGTTGTGTTAGATCTTTTTATCAACTTAAGTTCTTGTGAACATTACAAGTTTTGAACTTCTATTTGCTATTTATAGCCTGTAGGCCTCATTGACCTGAGCTCCTACAACTTGTTTTTGAGTAAAACATTTTTTTTTAAAGCAGCATAATGTATGGATTATTTTGACAATAACAAATACTCAGATGAAACATGTTGTGCTATTTATCACAGACTACTTTGTGTCAAAGTTTAACAAGGACTCTCTTCCTCACCAGTGTCATGATCAGAGATATGATCAAGATACAGTGTATCGTTTGGTCATTGTGCTGCCACAGTATGAATTGTGAGCAAGGCCTCAAAAAAGCTTTATATACCAGAGCTGCGAGAAAAGTTATATTTATTATTGAAAAAATGTTGACAATGTTTGTGAGAATGCCAACACGTGTGGTTCCTGTGGGGGAAAGATTATATTGAGGAAAGGTTCCCGTGGGGGTTGCCATGTGTGTGTGTGTGTGTGTGTGTGTGTGTGTGTGTGTGTGTGTGTGTGTGTGTGTGTGTGTGTGTGTGTGTGTGTGTGTGTGTGTGTGTGTGTGTGTGTGTGTGTGTGTGTGTGTGTGTGTGTGTGTGTGTGTGTGTGTGTGTGTGTGTGTGCTCAAACACACATGCATGTGGGGCTCTGGGGAATGGAAGTGGGTCCATCTGATGACTGGGCATGTGCTTGAACTCAATTTTATACACTAATTGTAGTCTCACCCATTAATTTCTATTGACCGGTCATTTTTGACTGGGAACTCCACAGGTGTACAACAGTTAAATAAAACACCCAACATTTTATGAAAATCATCCAAATGTATTTAGTGTGTTCAGATGACCTTTGTGGACAAAGTCATGGAACCTTGTGACAATTAGATGAAATTAACTACATTTTTCAGAGAGAAAACGTATAAATAGTTCCAATTTGACCGGAACACAGCAGAAGGGTTAAAGCTGAAATCGCTCTCTCGCTGTCTCGCTCTCCCTCTCACCCTCTCTCCACCCTCCCCTCCTTCCCTCTCTCTCTGATGTGTCTGCAGATGTCCAGAGGCTGCTGCTGCCCTACATCGGTCTGAAGGGGCTCTACTTCGTAGGATACTTTGTGTTTGGTCTGGGCACCAGTCTTATCGGCCTGTTTCCCAACATTATCACCACCCTCATCCTGTGCAGTGTCTTCGGAGTCATGTCCAGCACCTTGTACACCATCCCCTTCAACCTCATCTCAGAGTACCACCGCGAGGAGGAGGTCAGTTCCCTCTCTCTCATAGCCTGGTCCCAGATCTGGTTGTCCCACTACAATGACCATAGGAGTTGGCAAGACTGCACAAACAGATCTGGGACCAGGCTACTCTCTCACACCTCAGATAGTTGGAACTGATAGTGGATAGTACATTCTGAGGCTGCAGCAGCTTACGTTACAAGCTACTAATGTGTAGTCGTTGCGAACCTCATCCACCACCTGTCTGTAGCTCATACATGGTGTGATGCACATCTGTAACTTGAATACTCACCATGTGTCAGGTGTCACAGCTCCCCTTTTCGCTTTCATGAAGGCGTAGAGTTACTTTCTAATTCTATTGATTGATTTAGTCTTTATTCTGTTTTCTGTCCAGCGAGAGTGTCATAAATCACTTGTATGCAAATGTATTCACACTAATAGGTTGCTTTCTCTGGAATACTTTGAATGTCATTCAGGGGAAATAACTTTGTACCCACATTTCTTTTGAATTGATTCCCAAACTGTCTAAATCAATACCCATCACCCTTCCAAAGAAGAGCGTATTATAAGACAAGGAGTGGTGAGGAATGGCATCCAAATGTGTCTTAATACAGTGAGATGATGACAGAGTGGACGCTTCTGATTACATTACCACTTCCCTTCACCATCAGATGGGTGACCTTCTGTCCTCCCAACCCCCGTCTCCCCACTCCCCATGAGCATGACTCTTTGCCAGGCCATAGATCCCAGTTATCTGTTGAGTCTGTCAATGTTGAGTGGTCAGCGCTGTGTTGGTAAGCATGGGCCCCATGCTAAGAGCAGGTGTGCCCTTCACAACAGACAGGCCTCTCAAACACCCTCCCCTGTCTCTACAGACAGATTGGACAACCTGTTCCTTTCCTTAACGCTGATGCTCAACAGGTCTCGCTTAGACAAGCTGCTGTTAGTGATTTGGCTAAGCAGTGAACACCCTTTCATTGTGTAAATAGGGAAAGGCTTGGCTTTGGATAAAAAAAAAGGGATTAATGAGATTCTGTTTAGCCAATCTGCACTTCACTTTGGATTCAAGACATTCTGTCAGCTTCAGTAAGGGCATCTCTGGACAGCGCCCAATTGTTTAATTGTGAAAATAGTACACATATATTCTATAATCTCAGGAAGTGGGGAAATACTTTTAATCCAAATCATTTAGATTGATGAAACGCACATTTTATCTCAATTGAAAATGGGAAAGTTAGATTAAAAAATAAAACACATATTGCTTTTTTATAGGCAAGTGATATGCTATCCTCATGAGAACATCAATTCAGCAATGAAGACCCCAAATTACTGACTGTAGTCCAGTCTGCCAATGCACGACCAAGAGTTAGGGAAAGACTCATACTGCACCATCAAACAGATGGAAGATTCCAACAATGTCTCCAACTGACAAAGCAAAAGTGTTTTCCACCATTGTATTTTTCCTTCATATCACTATCATGTTCATGTCTGTTTTTCCACTATTCCCCTCTGAAAGATGAGTCAATTACACTCATTTATATCAAACCAAATATATCTTGTTTCAGCTCCATTTCCTATCAATCTATTAACTCCCTTTAGAGCAGGACATGAAGGGGATTTGTGTTAACTAGTTTATTGATTTGGAGCTGAAGCATTGCTTGTAATTCTGCTTACTTCCCCAGCTGCTCTTGTTCTTGTGATGTGTCACAACAGGTTACATTTCCTTTAGTTTTACAACATGTTCTTTCACAACGTGTCATACACTGGGTGGACTGTATGTGCGACTATGAGAGTGTGTTTTTTATACTGTAAGTAGCATTTCTGAAATGGCTTCTTCCTGTTGTGACACCAGGTGCAGAGGAAGATGGGGAAAGGGAATCCTGCAGGACAGGATCGAGGCACCGGTGTGGATTGTGCTGCACTCACGTGTATGGTGCAGCTGGCTCAGATCATCGTGGGGGCGGGACTGGGGGCATTGGTTAACATGGCAGGAAGTGTGATTGTGGTGGTCCTATCAGCGTCGACAATGTCTCTAATTGGCTGTCTGTTCATCGCCTTCTTCATCAGATACGTGGAATAACCTCTTAATAAAGATATTTACTTATACCCTTTAACATTGTCTCCCTCTTCCTTACAACCCATAAAGGTGTTTGTAAATGGATTAAAAGCTTCTTCATATGCTCTTTAGCAAGGCAAAACAAACTGTGCAGATCAATGTGTTCCACTCATCCTCCCTATGTTCCCCATTTGCTATACCAGTAGATGTTCTAAAAAATATGTTGGTGAAGACAGATGGGGCATACTAATGGTGTGCCCTTAGGCGAGGCTTTTAACCAATATAAATCCATCTGTATCAAAGTCGAAACTGTGAGCCAAGTTGCCCCAAATGAATTCTGTCTAGCACATCACTCAAAATTGAATTCATTGAAACGAAAGAAGTTAGAAATCCTAGACGTTATTTCATGTGGGTTTAACTCCTTTTAACACATGTGCACAGAAGCATCCCACTGGGCAAAAACTGGTTGAATCAACATTGTTTCCACATCATTTCAACCCAAAACTTTAATGTGATGATGTTGTCGCACTGTGTTGTTGTTTTTGTCACGCTGCTTTGCTTTATCTTGGCTAGGACGCAGTTGTAAATGAGAACTTGTTCTCAACTGGCCTACCTGGTTAAATAAAGGGGGGAAAAATAAATAATTCAAATTTTAAAAATGTACCTGAGAAAAGTAATCAATGTAAGGGATTTTAATTTATTTTACCTAACTTTTTACCTAAATCCAATGACATGGTGAAATGTTCTGATGATTTCATGTTGAATTCACATTCGTTGACAACTAAACCAAATGTTCATCAGAACTAGATATTGAACTGATGTATTGTAAAGTATATAATGTGGTATGTATGCACAGAGGTGCAGTACAGTCTTGCAAAAGTATTCATCTCCCTTGTCGATTTTCCTATTTTGTTGCATTACAACCTGTAATTTAAATTGATTTTTTATTTGGATTGCGTGTAATGGACATACACAAAATAGTCAAAATTGGTGAAGAGAGAAAAAAAAACACTTGTTTAAATTATTTTTTTAAAACAGTAAAGTGGTGCTATGAAGCCCCTAAATAAGATCTGGTGCAACCAATTACCTTCAGAAGTCACATAATTAGTTAAATAAAGTCCACTTGTGTACAATCTAAGTGTCACATGATCTGTCACATGATCTCAGTATATACAGTTGAAGTCGTAAGTTTACATACACTTAGGATGGTGTCATTGAAACTCGTTTTTCAACCACACCACAAATTTCTTGTTAACAAACTATGGTTTTGAAAAGTTGGTTAGGACATCTACTTTGTGCATTTTCCAACAATTGTTTACAGACAGATTATTTCACTTATAATTCACTGTATCACAATTCCAGTGGGTCAGAAGTTTACATACACTAAGTTGACTGTGCCTTTAAACAGCTTGGAAAATTCCAGAAAATGATGTCATGGCTTTAGAAGCTTCTAATAGGCGAATTGACATCACTTGAGTCAATTGTAGGTGTACCTGTGGATGTATTTCAAGGCCTACCTTCAAACTCAGTGCCTCTTTGCTTGACATCATGAGGAAATCAAACAAAAATCAGCCAAGATCTCAGAAAAAAATTGTAGACCTCCACAAGTCTGGTTCATCATTGGGAGCAATTTCCAAATGCCTGAAGGTACCACGTTCATCTGTACAAATAATAGTATGCAAGTATAAACACCATGGAACCACGTAGCCATCATCATCCTTCCGCTCAGGAAGGAGACGCTTTCTGTCTCCTAGAGTGAAAGTACTTTAGTGAAAAAGTGCAAATCATTCCCAGAACAACAGCAAAGGACCTTGTGAAGATGCTGAAGGAAACCGGTACAAAAGTATCAATATCCACAGTCCTATATCGACATAACCTGAAAGGCCGCTCAGCAAGAGCCACTGCTCCAAAACCGCCACAAAAAAACAGACTATGGTTTGCAACTGCACATGGGGACAAAGATCGTACTTTTTGGAGAAATGTCTTCTAGTCTGATGAAACAAAAATAGAACTGTTTGGCCATAATGACCATTGTTATGTTTGGAGGAAAAAGGGGGTGGGTTGCAAGTCGAAGAACACCATCCCATGCTTTGCTGCAGGAGGGACTGGTGCACTTCACAAAATAGATGGCATCATGAGGTATGAAAATTATGTGGATATATTGAAGCAACATCTCAAGACATCAGTCAGGAAGTTGAAGCTTGGTCGCAAATGGGTCTTCCAAATGGACAATGACACAAGCATACTTCCAAAGTTGTGGCAAAATGGCTTAAGGACAACAAAGTCAAGATATTGGAGTGGCCATTACAAAGCCTGACCTCAATCCTATAGAAAATGTGTGGGCAGAACTGAAAAGGCGTGTGTGAGCAAGGAAGCCTACAAACCTGACTCAGTTACACCAGCTCTGTCAGGAGGAATGGGCCAAAATGTACAACTTAATGTGGGAAGCTTGTTGAAGGCTACCCGAAACGTTTGACTCAAGTTAAACAATTCAAAGGCAATGCTATCAAATACTAATTGAGGGTATGTAAACTTCTGACCCACTGGGAATGTGATGAAAGAAATCAAATCTGAAAGAAATCATTTTCTTTACTATTATTCTGACATTTCACATTCTTAAAAAAAGTGGTGATCCAAACTGACCTAAGACAGGGACGTTTTTACCAGGATTAAATGTCAGGAGTTTAAATGTATTTGGCTAAGGTGTATGTAAACTTCCCACTTCAACTGTATAGACCTGTTCTGAAAGGCCCCAGAATCTGCAACACCACTAAGCAAGGGGCACCATCAAGCAAGCAGCACCATGAATACCAAGGAGCTCTCCAAACAGGTCAGGGACAAAGTTGTGGAGAATTACAGATCATGGTTGGGTTATAAAAAAATATACGAAACTTTGAACATCCCACAGAGCACCATTAAATCCATTATTTAAAAAATTGAAAGAATATGTCACCACAACAAACCTGCTGTCACGCCTTGGTCTTAGTATTTTGTGTTTTCTTTATTTATTTGGTCAGGTCAGGGTGTGACATGGATTTATTTTGTGGTGTGTTTTTGTATTGGGGTTTTAGTAGGTATTGGGATTGTGGTTGAGTAGGGTTGTCTCGGAAAGTCTATGGTTGCCTGAGGCGGTTCTTAATCAGAGGCAGGTGATTATCGTTGTCTCTGATTGGGAACCATATTTAGGCAGCCATATTCTTTGAGTGTTTCGTGGGTGATTGTTCATATCTCTGTGTGTGTTAGCACAAGATAGACTGTTTAGGTTTTCACGTTACGTTTGTTGTTTTTGTATTGTATGTTTGTTTGTCTTCATTAAATATGTATCAAGAATACCACGCTGCATTTTGGTCCGATCCTTGCTACACTTCTTCGTCAGAGGAGGAGATAGTAGAAAACCGTAACACCTGCCAAGAGAGGGTCGCCCACAAAAACTCACAGACCAGGCAAGAAGGGCATTAATCAGAGGCAACAAAGAGACCAAAGATAACCCTGAATGAGCTGCAAAGCTCCACAGCGGAGATTGAAGTATCTGTCCATAGGACCACTTTAAGCCATACACTCTACAGATCTGGGCTTTATGGAAGCGTGGCTAGAAAAAAGCCATTGGTTAAAGAAAGAAATAAGCAAACACATTTGGTGTTTGCCAAAAGGCATGTGGGAGACTCCCCAAACATATAGAAGGTACTCCGGTCAGATGGGACTAAAATTGAGTTTTTTGGCCATCAAGGAAAACGATATGTCTGGCGCAAATCCAACACCTCTCATCACCCCAGAAAACACCATTCTCAGAGTGAAGCATGGTGGTTGCAGCATCATGCTTTGGGGATGTTTTTCATCGACAGGGACTAGGAAACTGGTCAGATTTGAAGGAATGATGGATGGTGCTAAATACAGGGAAAGTCTTGAGGGAAACCTGTTCGTCTTCCAGAGATTTGAGACTAGGGACGGGGGTTCACCTTCCAGCAGGACAATGACCCTAAGCATACTGCTAAAACAACACCTGAGTGGTTTATAGGAAAACATTTAAATGTTTTGGAATGGCCTAGTCAAAGCCCAGACCTCAATCCAATTGACAATCTGTGGTATGACTTAAAGATTGCTGTACACCAGCGGAACCCATTCAACTTGAAAGAGCTGGAGCAGTTTTGCCTTGAAGCATGGGGAAAAAATCAGAGTGGCTAGATGTGCCAAGCTTATAGAGACATACCCCAAGATTCTTGCAGATGTAATTGCTGCAAAAGGTGGCTCTACAAAGTATTGACTTTGGGGGATGAATAGTTATGCACGCTCAAGTTTATAAAAAATATTTTTCATCTTCAAAGTGGTAGGTATGTTGTGTAAATCAAATGATACAACCCCCCCCCCCCCCCAAAAATAATGTTTTAATTCCAGGTTGTAAGGCAACAAAATAGGAAAAATGCCAAGGTGGATGAATACTTTCGCAAGCCACTGTATATCATGTGTTATGTATGCACAGAGGTGCATTATGTCGTGTGTTCTGCGCAGAGGGTTATTGGCAATGATGTGCCCCTTGCAGTGCTCTTTCAGTTGTTCCACTTCCAGGGAGAGTGAGTATGTGTCTGTCAACTGCCCACCTTTCATAAGAAACTCTACAGATCATCCCCGCACACCGCTGGCACACCCATCTTTCCTAGAAGTAATTAGCTCAGAATAAAGGACTTGTCACGGCTGGTCTTTGCTCCTATTATAGTGACGATCTCTGTACTACAACTTTAAAATGAACTCTAAACGATGTTAAAGGACAGGTCATCCACATGAATGTGAGAGGAGAGACTATGATAGCCCATTTCATTTCCACCTCAATTACTGATTTATAACTTCTTTGCACAACTGAAATAGATGTTGCCCCCACTGAACACATTCCCCACAGGTTAGATCTAGTACTGTGATTATAAAAAGGCAACGCAAGTAATTAGGGATGTAAAACTCATGAGCATGTGTAGGATTTATTTACCACATTCACCAGAGAGGTGAATGTCAAGATTATCCTGGTCTTTATTTTGATGTGTCACACATATACATTAAAGCCTACAATTTACAGATTAACCAATTGGCTGCTTTTATACATTAATGATTTGCATCTAAATACATTTTGAACAGCCTTTATTCAGTTTTTGCTTCAATCAGTCGAGAGCATGCCACTTATGATTGATGCGTAAAATTGACAAAATAGTGGTGATAGAAATGAATAAATACATATATAAATATACATTGAATAAATAAATCGATCAACACAGCAATATATTCATTCAAATAATTAATAATAATAATAATTCATTTTAAATCGCCTTTTAAATCGGCACCATAGACAGCTTGGCAAATGTATTAGGACAGGCTACGTACTGTTCGGGAGCATATCGTTTCTCCCATTGTAAATAACAACACCAGGTGGATAGAAAACCAAGGCTGGCTCTGCCGGACAGAGAGCTAACGGAACCATCCCATGGCCGTGCTCGTCCTGTTCCGGCTTGGTCACTGCCGTAAACGGTCTCATGTTGGTTACCGATGGAGACGTTATTTGCCAAAAAAGTTTTTTCAAAGCCTTTCTGAACTCTCTTCTCATTAGACAATACAATATGGGGTTTAGACAGCTGTTGGAGTGCGCCAAACAGACAGACACTGGGAATACATATGCCTGCGTGGTGTAATATGCCCAACTAAAATGCACAACGTTGTGTTTTATAAGAATCCCCCAAGCCGTTAGTGCCTGGTTGGGCAACCAACAGAGGAAAAATGACAGAACCACTATAGTCACTGATTTAGTCACTTTGGAGCGTCTTTTTGCGGTGGAGGTGTTCACGTTCTTGGATGTGATGAAGCGCAGAAGGAGCAGGTAGCAGACGGAGATGATCCCCAGCGGGATTAGAAACCCGATCAGTACTTTTTGGCTATGGTAAAGTCCAAGCCAGAATTGTGCGTCGACAGTGTCTGGAAATTTAACAAGACACAGTTCCTCGTTGGAGACAGTCGCCGTTGTGGAAAACACCGCATGGGGCAACGCTGCGAATATAGCAGCAACCCATATGACAATGCTCATAAAGCCTGCCGAGCAGCAGCGAGGACGGCGCCGCCTGCTATTGAGCGCAGAAGCAACGGACCAGTATCGTGCCACACTCATAGCAGTCAGGAAAAACACACTTGCGTACATATTCATCGCCGTCACGTAAGACACTATCTTGCACATGGCTTTTCCAAAAAGCCAAGTGAAGTCCAAAGCGTTCTCTATTGCCCAAAAGGGAAGAGTTAATACAAACTGGAAATCGGTCACTGCTAAACTCGTCACGAAAAGGTTAATTGACGATTTTTTCCATACTTGTTTAGACTTCATTAGATATAAGACTAGGATGTTTCCTATCAACCCCAAAGCACAGACCACAGAGTAAATCACAGAGATGATTATTCTCAGGACGGCGGATCCATCCCCCACGAAATCAAAGGACTGATTCGTTTCATTAAGCACGAAAGAGAAGTTCAACGAAGAAACAGGATAGAATCCGGAACCTTCCTCGGCAAGTTTCCCCTGCATCTCCGACCTCAGCCCAGCACTGCTGCCGTTAAGAAAATCCATTCCATGCTCTGCCAGTTGCCTTGGATGTTATGGGTATCCCAACTGTTGAGACGCACCTGCTGCAGCCTCGGCAGTCTCCCTAAATCCCATAGGTAGTGTTCTTGTTGCAACGTGCTAACACACAACAACCTGCTGGATGTCAAATCCACTCCCGATCCCAGATGACAACTGCCACAAAAGTAAAAGTGTTTTCATACATGTATCCATTATCAAGTTTTGATAGAAAAACTAAATTTACTATGATTCTTTTTTTAAATAAATACATGTTATCATGCGAAAAATCATATGGTGTGACCAGTTATATTATCAAGACAACATGACGGGACACTTCCTCTGAGTGTTTACTGTAATATGACTTGAAATGATCTGCTGGGGACGCGTTTTAGTCAAGCGTCTTCGCGGGGATTGGACAATATGCCTTTCACGCATGTGCACTTACGGTCCGCAGTGCTGATTTCGGGCAGTTTATTTACTGGGCATGAGCAACAAAGGATCTATCAAAATCAAATAGCTTCTCCTCTGCTCCCCACTACAGTACATATTTAATGGAACGACAAGGGAGTCCTAAACCATTTGAGCTCATGCATTAATTATAGACCAATGATTGGTATTACTCTGCCATTATTTCTGGAGAGCTCCATGTCACCTGCAAAACTTCAATATATTATAACATTAAAAGTGTGGTTTCAATTCCACTGCCACATTATCCACAGTTGTGTGAGAGAGCCATGCTTTCCAGTCAGGCTTCCACTAGGCTACAAATACCCCCCCCCCCCCTTTATTTATTATATGTATATATCCATTTTTGTACAATCTCCGTCATCCACTCTAAATACATTTCTGACAACTGTTGATGTAAAACGCTCATTAATTGACTGATTGTGCAGTGAGAGAATATATATATATATATTACAACCTGTATCGATCTTACACCACCATCCATGGTAAATCACCACGTCACTTAGTTGGCAATCATTATCTTGATCATCCTCACCTGTTTGACACTGTATAATTAACACTGATGCTGCCAGCTGCTGCCAGTGTTCATTTGACATTCCAATTGAATTATTGAATTCGCTCATGAAGTGGAAAGTTCATTTTTAATTAAATTCAATTGCCACAATCTCCAAGTCATGTAATTGGAATTGAGTTGGAATTAGACTCTATGGACTGTTTGGATTGGAAATGAATTGGAATTGTTAAAACATTTAATCTTTGGATTTGAATTGAATTGGAATTCAATATTTGTACATTTCCAGTTAATGGAATTAATGCACTTAAGTATCAATATTTAACTGCATGATTTATTTTAAATTATTTAAACTTTTATGTCTGTATTTCCAGTATAGCTAAGTTGTCTGAACAGTGACATGATCAGCCTAAAAGCCTGAGGGAATTTAATTCCAATAGGAATTTGTGGAATTATTGGGGACAATATTGAATTGGGGTTGAATTCTTGAAATTTACCTAACAATGGAACTGCGAGTAATTGAATTATCTCTGAATTCAAAGACTGACCTGGAATTCGAATTGAATTGAATGGCATTTACAAGGAGAAGGAATTGAATTACAATTTAATTTGTGAAATGATCTCCAACCCTGGCTGTTGCACCTGGATACCTGCACTGTACTGTATGTGCATGGTACCACCTCCTATATTGGATACAACCTGTAACGATCTTACCCCACCATGGTAAATCATCACGTCCCTCAGCTGGCAATCAAGGATTTTCTCTCACACATTATTCACATTCACTGCGTGTGTTCTTCCATTAATATCCGACCTCTCTACTCTCTCTCTCTCTGCTTTTGAAATTTTCCTGAGTAAATGCCACGCGATAAGGAAGCGCGAGGACTGTACATATTTCCAAGTGCTACAAGTCCTACGGTTATGTATGCACGAATGACTCTACGTCGCTTTGGATAAAAACGCCTGCTAAATGGCATACATGAATTAAAAGACAATATTCAGATATACTAAAGTTAATATTGTCACAGTTAGAGTCGAGAGAAATCCTATTCATACACCTGATGACTTTACTGACTTTAAAAGTGGTGAATTTATGTGATCTGGATCCTCATACAAGCATGTACCTGGGTGGTCGACGCTCAATATTGTGCACCATCTAAATGTCAACTTTCAAAGATACTGTATCAAGTTCAAACTCGCTGCTGTTTGGGCAAGACACCACAAGGTGGCAGTCATCAGTTGACTGCTTTTGTTGAATAAGAGTCAAATTGAAGCTATTCAGCAAGTCTCAGCACAGTTATTAGTATGCATGCAGAATGATCTGTGAGAATGTTTTTATTTATTTATCTACTATAGTGAGAGTCTGGTAGTTGGGATGAGCAGGGTTACACGCATGGTTTTAAAAGGATTATGAAATCTGATAGAAGTCGTACAGTCTTGAAAAGGGAAGACATCAGATGCTGACAACAGCCATACCATCAAAGGACATGTTTTAATCTTCCGTAAGACATGTTATGTTAACTGAGTCAGTTATTTTTGTTTTGGTGGTTTGTCCTCTCTGTGGTACTTGGAGCAGTGATGAAAAGTAAGAGATGAAAGGAGAAGAAAGCAGTTGTTTTCAACAGAGAACTGTGCTTCGCTGGTGAAGGCTTTGAGTGGTATAGTGTGAAGCTACAGCATATTCACCTCTTAATGAAAAGCTTAAATTTAGTCCCAGAGAGAAAACCTGTTCCTCAACGGTAGAAGCAGACGTTCAAAGGCTTTATCAAGACCCCATCTCTCTCTTTCTCTCTCTTTCACACATCCACGCACGCACGCACGCATGCACACACACACACACACACACACACACACACACACACACACACACACACACACACACACACACACACACACACACACACACACACACACACACACACACACACACACACAGCAATCCCAATGGAAGGATTTGAAAGGCATTGTCAAGGTGTGAGTGCCTCACTTCAAGGCCTGCCTGTAATTTTTTACTATCTCCTCCTCTTGAGAAAGACCTCTGTCATTGTCACTTGGCAACCTCTTTCACATACTCTTGTGGCATTGAAACTTAAAACACGTCCCTTTGATTCAATTGTACCACCTTTCTTTGAAAACACATATTCAGCTTAAAGATGACAGCTGGACACCACCATGTTTTTACAATTATTTCAGTGAGAGACTTGGAAGGGAAAAAGCAATAACAACTTTGTTAGAGTTGAATAGAGTGCTTTCCCTGCTGTTTTCAACTACATTTACATGATAAGAATTACCTTTAGGAAAGTGTGTGAGGTATTTTACATCCAAACTATAATATTAGTTATACCCAGGAGGTAGTGAGCTTTTCCTTTTATTCTAGTATTTTTTCCCCAACTTGTTATATTTAGTTAGAAATGAAGTACAGTATTTGACAGTAGTGAGGAAAACGTCTAAATGACCGTTAAGGTGATAATGCACAGGTATCAATTCATGGTCAATTCATTCAGACTATTCTAGTTTTGTTTACCTCAAGGCTAATGGATGGTCATGGCAATAGAGCTGGTCAGAGAAGGAGCTGTGTCTGATGGGCTTTTAAACATGTCTTTTATCTTCTATCCTTCCTGTTCTTGCCTTGGGGAAATGTGTGGGAAGAATACATACAGTAGCCTCATCTCTGTTGTTTGTGTCCAGTTTCTTTTGAGGTATAATGCCCTGTTCGGTTATTATCAATATGATAAAACAGTAAGCGAAAGATCATGTGTTGTGTGGTGTATTGTAAACTCTTAGTTTCTTTTTTGTCTATCATCTTCAACTCAGAAGTGGGGATAGGGGGTTGTTATCCACAAGTCATACACACAACACAGTCCCAATACCTTGTTTGAACGGTAAGCCTTACGCTCTGAACTGGTGATCTGAATTCACCAGTTCAGTGCTCTTGGTCCCAGGTCATCTTGCGTGTTTTTGTGTCTCACAGCAACTGTAACATTTGGCCCTTCAATAATTAATGAGGAGTTGCAGTCGGCTATCTTCATCTTTTATAAAGGTTGCAGTACACTCCCTTTAGTGTTATTTCATCACCAGCCATTTGGTTATACACCCATAGCATCTGTGGTGAAAGTAGAACAAAGACATTCTGAACTGTAGTTGCTTTGCATTGAACCCGTCAATGTACATGTCAACGTTGAGTGTCCAAGGAACCGGATTGGGAGGTGTGTTGTACATCTTTTGGCACAGCATAAAGAACATTCCGGCCATGGTGTTATATGACGTTAAGTTATTGATAGTTAATGGTCTGTTTGTTTGCTTTGATAGAACTAACAGGAAAACAACATTAAAACGGCTTGAAGATGAAAAACTCACCACAGACAGTATAAAGATGAATATGTGTATAATCTACAGGTGTGAGGTGGGCCTTACACACAGACATATATGTTCATTAATAATAGATTAAGCAAGACACTTTTATCTCAGGTAAACTCTCCTTCAAATCGTTCTGGAATGAGATGAAAGGTGATCTACTGTTGCACGGCGGGAAAATAACCCCCTCATAGGGACATCACGGAACGTAAAGGTAGCAGCCTACCAAACTCTGACGCAGGGCAAGTGGGTGACAGTTTTTTTTTCCTGATGTAACTTTTCAGCAGTTCAACACACTTCCACTTTTAACTCGGTGTGATTTGAATGTCTGTGCCTATTTGGGTGAAAATAAGAGAATCTGAACCATCTGTTCAATGGTATTGACTTCTATGATTCTGACATTTTCTAACAAGAGAAAACATGGTTCTCAGCTTTTTGTTTAAGCTCTCAATAATAGACTCGAGAGGTAACGTTTTTTTAAAGGAAACTGGTGGTTGTAGCCTGGTTAGTCTGTGACATGGCCAAGGTTTTCTGCATAAAAAAACATAGCATTCCAAGCAGACAACCCCTGAGTGTCAGTGTCAAAGGCTTTTAAAAGTGGCTAATTTGCCAGTGTAAAATTTGGCACAGTTGTGATGTTAAACTTACACAGCGCTGCCATTTCTAGAATGACCATGTATAAAGCAAGACAATATATTTAACATCATTCGACATATTAGAGATTTCTGTAGAAAAACATCACAGAGAGTAAATCAAGTCTTTAAACTCACACTGCCGGTTTTGCAAGGAAATTGTACATCGCTGTCTGTTATGAGCATTGAGGTATGTAATTAACAGTCATGAAAAAAAATGTATACCTCAAGTGTGTGATCTCAAGGGGTGAAGACAAAAAAGGTGTGAGTGAACAGTGTTGACAGGAAGCATGCTCTGCAGTGTCTGACTAAGCAGCGCTGAGCTGGGAAGAAAGCTCTTCTCTCAAGCTGCTTCTAAAACAACAGTGTTACAGTCTCAGAGGAAACAGCCAGAAAGGTTTATCTCCACAGCCTAGACAGGTGTCATATAAAAGCAAGATTAATAACATTCTAGCACCCCACTGGGCAAAAACTGGTTGAATCAACGTTGTTTCCACGTCATAAAAAATGTTCATCAATGTGATGACGTTGACTCAAACGTGGGAAACTGATTGGATTTGCAAAAACTCATTGACATAAAGGAATTGTGTATTTTTTTCACCCAACTTTTAACCTAAATCTAATGACAGGGTAAAACTGTTTGTTGATTTCACGTTGAATTCACATTAGTTGATAACTCAACCAAATGTAAATCACAACTAGACTTTGAACTGGCGTCTGTGCCCAGTGGGGTAGCACTCATTTGAGCATGTCTGAAACTTATCTCAGAAGTTCCTCCTTAAATCAAACCTTTATCCACTTATCTTGTACACCACTTCAATGTTTAATGTCCTTCTGTAGCTCAGTTGGTAGAGCATGGTGCTTGTAACGCCAGGGTAGTGGGTTCGATTCCCGGGACCACCCATGTGTAGAATGTATGCACACATGACTGTAAGTTGCTTTGGATAAAAGCATCTGCTAAATGGCATATTATTATTATTGTTTACTCTGTTCTTAATTACACAATGCTGAAACACATGACACATTTCTCCAGCTCAGGTTCACATATCTTGCAAGCCGTGTAACAGTGAGAGAGCAAAGGTGTCAAAACCAAGGCATTGTCTGCAGGTGTTGTGAACAGCAGATGTGTTTGTACAAACCACAAGAGAAACCTCACAGCAAAAGCAGAGCCATCTCAGCCCCCTTATCTCTCCTACTGAACACTCATAAAATGTGCCTTCTTCCATGGACTCAGTGAGTTGAGATGGAGAGGTTCAGCAGAATCATACGTTTTGGGGGACCACTGCTGCAAACCACCCTCTTGATTGTCTCTCTTTGGAAATTAGCAGGTAAGGGCAACTTTTATGTCTATCTTTCAACCTGTGCCTGGCTGTGTTTCATGTTGTGCCACTCTAAAGCGCTGTGCTGCTGTATCTATTGTGACACATTGCAATGATGATGTCTTCTTCTCTCAGCTTGCTCTGAGGTTACAATCGTGGGGGGACATGAGGTCAAGCCTCACTCCAGGCCGTGGATGGTGTCCCTTCAGGTCAAGAACAATCACATATGTGGGGGCACTCTGATCCGAGACCAGTGGGTTCTGACGGCAGCTCACTGTAAGGGGTAGGTTAATTGGCTGATAACTTGGATTTAACACCATGTGAATATCTCAATTACTGAGTTCAGGCAAGGACACCATCTTTATTTGGATTTATAACGTTTATTTGGCAGGGACAGTGTACAACAAAACATAAGTGTCAGAGTATGAGAAGTGATACGTTGCACCAGATTTATCTGAAAGCTAATTGGATGAAAACATTATGTACAAACAGACGTTTAAAACCATAGAAAAAGACATACAGACATGTACATACACCATGCTTAGAACATAAGTGCTTTTTGTTTTGCTTTTACCTCATTTGCATGTGGATAAAGTATTTGGAAATGGTAGCTCAGAGGAAATTATGTAATGTGAGCAAGAAAAATGTGGTCTTGAATTTCAGTGGCTTTGGTGAGTCTAAGAAATTCGTGGAAGCCCTCCTTGGAGCTCACTCTCTGACAAGCAGCAAAAACACACAGCGTGCAGCCATTGAGGAGTACTATGTGCCTGGCACCTACAGTGACGGAACCAAGGAAGATGACATCATGTTAATCAAGGTGAATTAATCACAGCAAAAGCATGCACTCTGGGGCGCTGTGCCTCGTTAGTTTGTCATTTTTTTCACAATTTCTGACATTTAATCCTAGTAACAATTCCCTGTCTTTGGTCAGTTAGGATCACCACTTTATTTTAAGAATGTGAAATGTCAGAATAATAGCATTGAGAATGATTTATTTCATATTTTATTTCTTTCATCACATTCCCAGTGGGTCAGAAGTTTACATACACTCAATTAGTATTTGGTAGCATTGCCTTTGAATTGTTTAACTTGGGCCAAACGTTTCGGGTAGCCTTCCACAAGCTTCCCACAATAAATTGGGTGAATTCCCATTCCTCCTGACAGAGCTGGTGTAACTGAATCAGGTTTGTAGGCCTCCTTGCTCGCACACGCTTTTTCAGTTCTGCCCACAAATGTTCTATAGGATTGAGGTCAGGGCTTTGTGATGGCCACTCCAATACCTTGAATTTGTTGTCCTTTGTTGTCCATTTTGCCACAACTTTGGAAGTATGCTTGGGGTCATTGTCCATTTGGAAGACCCATTTGTGACCAAGCTTTAACTTCCTGACTGATTTCTTGAGATGTCTCTTCAATATATATATATATATATATATATATATATATATATATATATATATATATATATATATATATATAGCCATCTATTTTGTGAAGTGCACCAGTTCCTCCTGCAGCAAAGCACCCCCACAACATGATGCTGCCACCCCTGTGCTTCACGGTTGGGATGGTGTTCTTCGGCTTGCAAGCCTCCCCCTCTTTCCTCCAAACATAACGATGGTCATTATGGCCAAGCAGTTCTATTTTTGCTTCATCAGACCAGAGGACATTTCTCCAAAAAGTACGAACTTTGTCCCCATGTGCAGTTGCAAACCGTACTCTGGCTTTTTTATGGTGATTTTGGAGCAGTGGGTTCTTCCTTGCTTAGCGGCCTTTCAGGTTATGTCGATATAGGACAATTTTTACTGTTGATAGATACTTTTGTACCTATTTCCTCCAGCATCTTCACAAGGTCCTTTGCTGTTGTTCTGGGATTGATTTACACTTTTCGCACCAAAGTAGGTTAATCTCTAGGAGACAGAACGCGTCTCCTTCCTGAGCGGTATGATGGCTGCATGGTCCCATGGTGTTTATACTTTTTTTTTGTGTGTTTTTTTTTTTTTTAGCCCGTTTTCTACCCAATTTCGTGGTATCCAATTGTTTAGTAGCTACTATCTTGTCTCATCGCTACAACTCCCGTAACGCTCGGGAGAGACGAAGGTTAAAGGTCATGCGTCCTCCGATACACAACCCAACCAAGCCACACTGCTTCTTAACACAGTGCGCATCCAACCCGAAGCCAGCCGCACCAATGTGTCGGAGGAAACACCGTGCACCTTGGTTAGTGCGCACTGCACCCGGCCCGCCACAGGAGTCACTGGTGCGCATTGAGACAAGGATACCCCTACCGGCCAACCCCTCCCTAACCCGGACAACGCTAGGTCAATTGTGTGTAGCCCCACAGACCTCCCGGTTGCGGCCGGTTACGACAGAGCCTGGGCGCGAACCCAGAGTCTCTGGTGGCCTTTAACCACTGCGACACCCGGGAGGCCCCCCATGGTGTTTATACTTGTGTACTAGTGTTTGTACAGATGAACGTGGTACCTTCAGGTGTTTGGAAATTGCTGAACCAGGCGTTTAGAAAGGATGAACCAGACTTGTGGAGGTCTACATTTTTTTATCCGAGGTCTTGGCTGATTTCTTTTGATTTTCCCATGATGTCAAGCAAAGAGGCACTGAGTTTGAAGGTAGGACTTGAAATACATCCACAGGTACACCTCCAATTGACTCAAATTATGTCAATTAGCCTATCAGAAGCTTCTAAAGCCGTGACATAATTTCCTGGAATTTTCCAAGCTGTTTAAAAGGCACAGTCAACCTATTGTATGTAAACTTCCGACCCACTGGAATTGTGATACAGTGAATTATAAGTTAAATAATCGGTCTGTAAACAATTGTTGGGAGAAATACTTGCGTCATGCACAAAGTAGATGTTCTAATCGACTTGCCAAAACTATAGTTTGTTAACAAGAAATTTGTGGAGTGATGGAAAAAACAAGTTTTAATGACTCCAACCTAAGTGTATGTAAACTTCCGACTTCAACTCTATTTGTTTATTGACGATGACATGAGGACGCTTGCATCACGCAGCGCAAGATACGCCAAGTCTGCATGTCATCTTCACAAGCTAATCACCTGATGCTTAACAGTAGGGGGTGTTTTGTTCTTACAGCTGAAGATGAAAGTCAAGGTAAACAGCAAGACAGTGAAGGTGAAAGAGGTTTCAAAGTCTGGCAAAGACCTCCAGGTTGGCACACAGTGCCAGGTGACAGGATGGGGGGTGGTAAGTGCTACGGGTAGCATGCCGTCAGACACACTGCAGGTGGCAGAGGTGGACATACTGGACAGGAAGCTCTGTGACTGCTTCTACAACAGAAACCCTGTGATCACCCAGGACATGCTCTGTGCTAGCAACAACAAAAGACAGGCAGATGCTTGCAAGGTAAGGTTTGTGGGGGAACTGATAGATCTAACTACATATATTACCATTTTGTTGCAAGATACTGACTGTGTGGGTATTTTTTTCATGGGAATTTGTTGCATTACCCTTTGAACCAGTCACATGCCATGAGCTCTAGTTGGTCCAACCAACATCCATGTTAACCTGCATGAAAGGTCAAATGTTTGTTGACCTTTTCCAGGGGGATTCTGGTGGTCCGTTGGAGTGTAAGAAAGCTTTTGTAGGGTTGGTTTCTGGGGGACTGGGCTGTGGCAACCCCAAGAAGCCTGGAGTATACACCCGGTTCTCCAAAAGACACCTGGATTGGATCCACAAGATCATCAAACATCAATCAAATACCACCAATGTTGACATACTGTAAGGATATAATGGGTCAGACCATAGATTGTTTGAACCTGAATCAAATACAGTCCAGCTCCTAGGCCCCTAAGGCTCATACAATACATATGTTTCTGTCATCACCCGTTTGCCTCTCTGTTTAATATATAAAGAGTAACTGCAACTATAGTGGTGTTCACTTTTTCCGGACAGTTTTCTTTTTCCTTCTAGAGCAGTGGCAACCCGTCATTTATGTATTTCCTTTAGGGAGAACGGTTGTCTTTGCTGGATCTCAATGTGTCAAACAAGGTTTCTCTGTTGCACATCTCTGTAGGACATCAGCTTTAGGTATATCCATTTACCTCGCCGGCATTTCTGTTTTTTATAGCTTGAACTGTCCATGGGCGTCAGGCTACAACTGTATATCTGCTTGTGTGGGTCACACAGCTTGGTTACATTTCTATGCCTAACAATGTGAGCCCCACATTTTTAGCAGAGAAACAATAACAAAAAAAGTAACATTTTGAGCCCCACATTTTTTTTGTGGGTGGGTATGCTTGTTTTGCTTGTTATTTTGACATTAATACGTGTCACATATTAGTTTGCAAACATGTAAAAAATAAAATAAATAATTGAGTTAATAAAGCTATATACAACCATGGTCTCTTTTTTGCTTTCTTGAGTAAGACAGCTCCAAAATGCAGGTGTTTCTGTGGTGGTGGGGTTGCCACCGGAAAATACGGAGCGTAGGGGTTGCTAATGTTCTCTAGTAGCACTGTGATTGGCTCAGTGTTCTGTCACTCATGGGGACACTACGTCACTGCCAAAATTAAGGGTAGAGGTCGAAAATTCAATCCCCTTGGGTGCTGCCATAGAGTTACATTAGAAGTGCCCATCCAAGAAGGCTCAAGGTCATTGGCCACAGATAAAATTACATCAAATCACGTTATATCTACAGTAGCTTTGATTGGACTGATACTTTGAACATTTTAGCTAGCAGTCATCATCATGAATCAAGTCGACAATCTACTGGCAAATTATTTTTTATCCTTGTCATATGAAAATAAATAATGAAGAGAAATTATAGATAAAACATATCGGGGCTCATCGGCCATTGGACATAAACATTACATAACAAGTTGGAAATTGTAAATTCAACAATGAGTGGTTTGGAGGTAATCAGTGGCTAACTGCAAGCATTGCAAAGCAATCCCTAGCCTGCTATTCAGTGGAGTGGGTGTGTGGTCCCAATTCTGGGTTTAAGGGTCTCGTTTCCAAGCTTAAAATGGTAAACATTCAACATTGGCCATGCTGTCAAATCTAGCATAATTTCTGCTGTGCTGAAAACAACTGGAAACTCAGAACTGGGAAATCTGATTTCAAGACAACTGGGAACTTGGGAAAAAAACGAGCTCCGACTGGGATAATACATTTTGAATGGTCATCCAAATCGGAATTGTTAGTCGGAAACTCTGGGTTCTTTCTAGAGCTACGACCTGAAGATCACTGCTGTCATCATGATTCAACCTTGTTTTTTTCTCGAATTCCCAGTTGTCTTGAACGCACCATAAATCCAGAGAATGCCAGACTTTGATGACAAAGTTTGATGACAAAATCTGCCCACGAAGGACCTTCCTGTTCAAGTGAGCACAGCACAACAAGGTGAGTCCAAAAATGTGTAATATGCCAGGGAGATATGTATACTGTAGCTAAGAAAGTAATACTAAGTGTGTTTTGTGTAGTAAGCTGTTAGTAGCCCATGTGCCTCACCCTAATAATTTGGTCCATTTTCCCCTCTTAATTTTGCCTACTGTTATGACTTGGTGGTGCACACGTAGCATATAACCTGTTTTAAATAAATGTAATCATTGAATATTGTAAGAGCTTTAATTGTCTGCTTATATGCCCCCTTGATTTATCTTATGGTTCTGACTTGATGTACAGGGAGAATGCTGTAAGAACAGCCCATGTTCTGAATTCTGTCGCTGTACATTTCAAAAAAGTGCTGAACAAATAGTTATATTGACAACGTTTGTCCTAGCTCGCGCATTAATGTCTTAATCTAAATGACGGATTGCCTCTTATCCGCTTGTCTGCCTCTTATCCGCTTGTCGTCCTCTTATGCCATAGTTTGTACATCTCAATTGTCAGTAGAAAACATATTTATTTAAGCAAGTCAATCATATCAGCTATGTTCTTTTTAAAAGTGGTAAATTAGGCTGAATGAACTGTTTCACTGCCAGACAAGGCTCTGCTGATAGCCAGGTGTAGCAGTGGTAAGGTTTTGGGACTGCTGTTGGGACAGCTTTATGTAAGGCCTAAAATTTTGTGCGCACAATTTGTTACCGTTATAGTGCAATTCATGTATTGTTTAGTGTTGTGTAGTGACTTTGTTGGCATGCATCCCCCCAAAAAATGTGTTACATGCTAAAATCGCCACTGTTCTAGAGGATGCATGTTTCACTGAAAAATTGTGTGAAGAATTTCCATGCATTCTCAAGCTGAGCTAAACATTAAGCATTGGATGCCCTCTGTTGAAACCATGTAAATGCTTTGGTAAGTGCAGCACAGCACACATTCACATTATACAAATATGTAAAGAGTCAGAGGGCAAGAATGAACTGCAAAGACCACAGCAAAGACAAGCACAATAACAACTATTCACATTTGTGTTGTCTGCAAAATATATTTCATTACGCAGTAAAATAGATCATGTCACTTTGTAATTTACAAAATCAAAAAAACAAGCAAAGCCACCCTGCTGAGTTCAAGCGGATAGCTTGAGGGACTGTTTTTCAACAACAACACTTCTCATTGGCTACCATTATTTCTAAAACTAATATAGAGATGTTCTTGATTTTAAAATACTATAACACTGACATCAGACTAATGATGGATGAAGAGGACGACAATGTTAATGAGAGTAGAGACTCATGGGAGCAGAAGTATCTTTGCTGGAGGATTGCAGCTTTCAGTACCAATCTTATGCCCCAAAAACCTGGGGAAATTGCAAAAAATATCAAGATAAAAATATAGGGAATTCAATACCATTTTTAGAGCTCACTCCTGTGCTGTCATGAGATCGTTTTCTGTGGGTGTGTCATGTCAAAGTAAAACGCTTCAATCAATGTAAGTACGAGAAACACATACCGTAACATGTCTGACAGTTGATTCAATCAGACAGTTGAAGCCTAATTGTGGGTTCATACTTCAGCCCACTATGACTCAGCCAAGCAATCTCATCTCTGAGCCAAGGGAGACCAGAGAGTGGCAATCTAATAGCCAGGTCCGCTATGTTCACAATGGTTATATATCTCCAGAGCAGAGCATCTTGCACTTTACGACTCACAGGCCTCAGCGCCATACTGATGAACGAGAGTAGAGAGGAAATTACAGAGCATTATCACCATCTACTGGACAAAGTATTTAAGAAAGTGCCTCACACAGAGTAACATCACACAACTGCAGTATTGATGCAATCTCAGGGTGAGTATTAGTTGAAATTAATGGCATGTTTTATGGATGATTTTGAGTGAGGAATGCCAGACCTGACAAGAAAAAGGTGCATAGAAGGAAAGTTTTGGTGCAGAAATGTCCCATCTCTGTTAACAGTTTTAGTCAAAGAAATAGGATAATAGTAGATCTACACACATCAATCCCTTTTTTGCTCATGACCTCATTAATCCCCGACAGTTTTGCCACAAAACCCTCATTGGAGGATATTTCACTGCCGTTACATCATGATTGAGGCATACAGTGATACTCCTCCAGTAGTCTTCACGGTAGAGTTGGCTCAATTTCCAACATGCTGAAACAAAATTGCGTTTAGGTAGGGTCTGGGATAGGCTGTTCTTCAGTCCTGGTCGTGGGGACCCATAGGAAGTTGTCCAACACAGTATTAACATTCCAGTTGACATAGGCCTACTGTAAATATACAACATAACCAGGCCGGTGAAAGCCTATGGCAACGTGGATTAGTATTTCGACAGATGTAGGCTACCACTGCTTAAGGCAGCTTTTGTTGTTTCATTAATCCAGCCAAATGTCTTTGTAACATGGATTCATGGATGATTCAAAATGCCCTGAAGTATGGTTTTTAAATGTTTGTGATTGTAATAAACCATGCTGCCGAGGAGAAGAGAGTTATCATATCACAGTTGTTTACGTGGGATATAGACAGAGCATCAAAGCAGACATAGCCAACCGTATCAGAAGTAAAAAAAGATGTGCATTGGTGGGCAAAGCAGAAAAATAGACCGAACTGCACAACACTGACTGCCCGGCCAACTATACTACAAAGTCTATTTGGAGTTTATACAGACAGGAGTGTTGCTATTTTTGTGCTCCAACACGGGGCGCAGCCTTCAAGAGAGTGCAGAAATTGAATCTGCAGTAGTGATGGGTCGGCTCTAAGAGCCGGCTCTTGTAGGTGAACGTTGGAAGCCGGCTTGCATATCAGAAGAGCCGAAACTATTAAAAGAATATATACAAAAATGAAGATATGAATAATTCAAATATTTAAATGAATAGAATTAACTAATTCAAAGAACTAAAAAATAAATAAAATAATATAGGCCTAAATACTCAAGCACACACATTCGTTCTGACTGTCTGCTCAGACTAACAGCCTCACCTGTTGCTCCTGTCAATCAGACACGCAGTGTCAACCAATGAACCAAAGATGCGTGAGGGAGGGCCGAGCCAACTCACTCACCGTCACACACTTAGCAGCAGAGGAGAGAGAGTAAGGAAAGCTGTGAAAACAACAGCTGGATAATGAGTTGGAAGCACAATAGCATTTGGATGCATTTTAATAATGTAGACAATGTTAGAGCACAGTGTAGAATTTGCCAAAACAAAATCTCATATAAAGCCGGTTCTACACACAACCTACACAGGCATATGCGAACTGTGCGCCCAACTGTGAAGCTAGCTGTAGCGGAGCTTTGAGAAACTAGCGGGCCTGCCAGTGATAGTGGTGGAGCCACTCAGTCAAGTAGGCCTACTCCGCGACCCACAGCAATGCAGTCATCTATGAACCAGTTTATACCAATGTCTATGTCTGTAAATAACAAGGCCAAACTGATATTGCATTGGCTAAAATGATTGCCACCGATTTCCAGCCATTTTCAATCGTGGAGGACAATGGTTTTAGAAATTATAGCAATAGTCTAAAACCAATGTACACAATTCCATGCAGGAACACCCTTTCAAAATCACTTATTCCACAACTGTACGAGAGCACACAGGCTTCAGTGTGGGAAAGAGTCCAAAAAGCTACTGCAGTTTGCCTTACCACTGACCGTTGGACATCAGGGGTAACCACTTCTTACATGTCGGTTACATGTCACTTCATTGAAGATTTTTCGATGTCTAGCTGTCTTCTGGACTGCTATGAGTTCAGCGACAGACACACCTCAGAGAACTTGGCAGAGGAGCTGTCGAGAGTGGCCAGAGAATGGCAAGTAGATGGAAAAATGGTCTGTTAAGTTAGCGATGATGCAGCTAACATGACCAAAGCCATGAGAATTTGAATGCCATGTCTTGCCCACACAATCAACCTGATTGTAAGAGATGCTCTGAAGGTGATGAAGCCCACTGTGGACAAAGTTAAAGCATCTGTGTTATACACAGGAACATAGTAGGTGCTGAAAAACTCAAGTCTACACAACGCCAGATGGGGATGTCTAAGCTGAGGCCTAAACAAGACGGCATTACAAGGTGGAATTCAATATTTTATATGTTGAAGCGGTTTCTTGAGTCAAAGGATGCCATCATCTTTACTCTAGCCTTTGTCAATGCACCTGTTGATGCGCTGACGCAAGAGGAATGGGAGGTGGTGGTGGGGGGAGGGAGGGGGAGGGAGGGGAGGGGTGCAGAGTCCTGGAACCCTTTGAGCAGGTTACTGTGGAGTTCAGTGGAGAGAGGTACAGTAAGCAGTTATTACTACATCATTATTTAATCCATTATTATACATATATTTAATATATTATATATATATATATATATATATATATATATATATATATATATATATATATATATATATATATATATATATGTGCAGTAGATGAGAATGTTGTATCAGTAGACAAAACATGAACAAAATGATACTCCTGTGTAAGCATCTGCAGCTAATCACAGCCAGCCGCCAGAGACAAGCAAATGTAACCACAGGACATGTGACAGAGTTGATGGGCACCCTATGTTCATCAATGGACAGAAAGTTCCACAGAATGGAATATAACCGCGTGCTATCAGAAACTGCTGCACTTGACCCCAGGCTTAAGAAGTTAGCCTTCAGTGATGCCAGAGCGATTGATGAGGCTCTTAGTATAACCCCAGCAGCAGGCAGGGACAACAGGAAGAAGAGGGATCAGATGGAGCAGAAGCACCAGCAGTAGTGCCACAAACGTCTGCTGTTTGGATGCTGTTTGACGAGAGAGCAACTGGGAATGCAGCACGAAGGAATCCCTCAGCAGATGTCATAATGGAGGTCCGATCCTAATTGGAGGAGCCCCACCTCCAAAGATCTGCAGATCCTCTGAGCTGGTGAAAGAACAAGGCCTCTGTCTACCCACGGCTTACTAAAGTCATGACAGGGAGACTGCACAGTGGCCACATCCGTTCCCTATGAGAGGGTCTTCTCAAAACCGGGACAAATAATTACTGAGAGAAGAAACCGCATCAGCCCCTCGAAAGTGAGGCGGCTTGCATTTCTGAATGCACATCTCTTATGAAAGCAAAATATGGTCAGCATTGCTGTGTGCTGCTGGTTATAACATGGCAATAAAGAAGAGAGAGAAAAGAGGGACCAGTTTAATGTTTTAAGTGGGATGCTGCAGTTTTGCACATTGTTATTTATTTTTCTTTGAAATGGTGCAATATTATATTTTTATGTTGTTCAGATTGTATTCGTTTTGAATAGGTACATTTATATGCACTTTGTTTATATACATTAGAAAGTTATACTTTAAATGCACATGTGTAATAGCATCCTTCTTTTTTACATTTATTTCACTTTGTGGGATGCTGCAGTTTTGCAAATTGTTATTTATTTCTCTTTGATATGGTGCAATATTATATTATGCTGTTCAGATTGTATTAGTTTTGAATGGTTAGATTTGTATGCACTTTGTTATATTCATTAAAAAGTTATACTTTAAATGCAAATGTTTAATAGCATTCATTTTCATAACAAACCAATGCATTTTTAAATACGTTTTGGTTAAGGTAGAGTATGATTTCAATTAATACTTTAATTAGAATTGTTTTAACACCAATCATAGTCAAACTATCGCAAACTGTTTGACTTGAAAAAATATAAAACATATTTTTTTTAAAGAGCCGTTTGGGAGCCAAAAGAACCGGCTCTGTGTTGAGCTGAGCCGAACGAGCCGGCTCACTGAGAAGAGTCGGAATGCCCATCACTAATCTGCAGAAATGTAGTGTGATTTTGTGTAGACGCTTTTCTTCTCTACAGTGGTAGAGGTGTGTGATCGCCCCGATGTCGGTGTTGTAAACAGTTTTTACTCCTGTAATTGAAATAAAAGCAAGACTATAATTGAATTGCACATGTATTGTACAAAATGTTTATTCATGAATGGGAATATGCAGAAGAGTTTGGTCACGAGGGAAGAATGACGTCACCCTTTCAACCCGTTGAACAATCAGAGAGCTCCCGGTCAAGCGACAGGGACTTGAATAGCCCAACTTTTAATGTATTCTGCCTGAACCAAGCCAGCATAGCCTATCTTGGTGGTCTTATTTGTTCATATTAGCCACTCCTTTTCTATGTGTCGATGCTATTTGAATAGATTTCTACCGACTGACAATTTAGTCAACTCTGCATTGAACAGGTTTTGTAGTCTATCAAGAGCAGGCTATTCCTCTTTGAGTCCAACTTTTATAGGGTAAGTGTCCAGTGTTCATATTTACGAAGTTGATGCTAGACTGAATTAACTGTTAGCTCGCTAGCTGTTCGTATCTTTCGCTAACGAGCAAGTTTGGTTGAATGAAACAAATGTATCGGATAAAAAAAGAATAAAAAACAATGCCGTTGAACATTGTGCACTAATGTAGCCATTATATTCAGTAATCTATTGCTACAGGCTACTGTAGACAACCTCAAAATCACGTCCAACGTGCCATGGGACTTGAGCGCTCGCTTGATACTTTGTAGCAGCCAAAAACTTCAGTCCCATGAGTTTGTTTTCATTCATTAGTGCTGGATAGGCTATGGCGCCTTTAGAATAATGAGCAGAGGGCAAGACACGTTTCTATTGCAAATTGTTAATATTACACAGTTACATAATATTCATGCTAATAAGGGCTAACTCTCAAATAAGTTAACATGTAATTAGACAAAGTGTTACATTTTCACATTTTGTTAATGCCTCGCGCTGTTGCACTTTAAATACTATTTAGAGTTAGCTTTTTTCAGCGGTTAGGCTTATTAAAAGTGTAAGATGTGTAACTATGCATTTTTTGTTGTTGTTCGTTTCAGAGCCTCTCCTGGACAAGTGGGGGGAAACTGTATGGACCAGGTTTAACATGAAGAGCCTTAAAGCAAAGTTTAGGAAGAGCGACGTAAGAACATGCATCACTTGTCAGTGGGGTTGGGTGGTGGTGGTATGTTATTGCCTGACAGAATGTTTTCATCCATTCATCCATTCATCCGTATGGCTCTGTGACTGTCATAGCAATGAAGCCCTCAGCCGTAAAGCTATTTCAATAACAGGTTGTTTCTCCATAGTTGTGACTGAATCATTTGGGTGTGACTTTTCCAGGCAGGGAGTATTCTAAAGATCCTACAGGAAGTGAGCAGCTTCCACTGAGTATGACTCATTGGTCGTCACGGTGACCTGTATCAGACAGCATTAGTGCCAGAGTGTGGCCATGAAGGGGGGGGGGCGATTTTAGACACTTTACATTGGCTACCTCCGTCATCTCGGAGGAGTACGTACCTAATCAGGAAGCTGGGGAGAAGTCCAAAGGTCAGGGACTAGGACACTCAAGTTTGGGTTTTCATAAATCAATTTACATTTCAGAACCGTTCCTATGTTATTGACAGGCAGAGAATTTAAATGCAGAATACCTTCACTGAAATATGTAAGAGTTGATGAGTCCTCCTGTGTCACTGGAATACTAAGAGTTGCCAAGAGGCCCAAAAACGGTTTCAGGTTGGGATTATCTATGGGAAAAGTACTTTGTGTTTAGCACTTGACGTGCGCCTTAAATCATAGGACATACATGGAAGGTATATTTTCTTGCATTATGCAAATCTGATGGGAAATTATTTCCCTAGATACCTTTATTAGCTTGTAATGATAAAAGTGTGAGGCTGAATGCAAATATTAATGCCACAGATAATGGAGTCTTGGATGTGATGCTTTTGTGGTGAAACATAACCATGGCTTATTGCTGATGAATGTAGTTTAACAGTGGGAGTTGCAACCCGTGGGTGTTTTTCCCATTAGGTTGCTTAGGAACAGTCGGTCTGTATCTCTGTGACCATCTACTTCACACCCACTTAATCACTTCTCACACTTTTTTTGCTATTAAAAATTCCTCTTCTGTCCTCAAGATTGGCTACAGTTCACTCTTTCTACTGGTTGCCTTAGTGTTAGTAGATCGAAAATGACCTAAACTGTGACCCGGTTCTCTACTCTCATCCTCACAAGAAACACATCGTTCACTGGTGGTCATGGTAGAGTCTTGGACTGAATACATTCAAAACAAACTGCTCACTCGGGGAAAAACCCCATCAGAACCAGCCGTAGACTTGCCTTCTTTATTAATGGATACATTATATTTTTGTTGAATTCTGGTTTAGTATACAATTGATCCCATTTTATGAATTTAACATGCTACTACTAGTTTTAAGAAGAGGCTCATGAGAGGTTCTCAAGTTGAGCTATCGGCCTGTACATATTCCATGTGGCGTTTAGATGGACAGCCTAAGTCAATACCAGAACCATGTGCCATTATGAGGCTTGACTTTTCCTCTCATACAATCTGAGAAAACCCTCCTCATATGTCAGAGTAGTGAGATTACTGTGGATCAGCTAGCTCCACAGACCACATTCATTCTTCCCTCAGCCATACCAAGCTAATCAAGGGCAATAGAAAGAAAATATCCTCCTGGTTCTATTTTAGGGCTGTGTGGTAGCCTGAGATTGTGTTGGAATTCATTCCAGAGCCAGACATTCATTCTTTTACAAAACAAGGAGACCTGGAATGCCAGTATATAAATCGTTTTATGTAGTCAGCCATTTGCCAAATAGTCATTTGAATGTAATGGCTATTTTATCCAAGGACTACCATAATGTTAACTGTCAAATCAATGCTAAATGTGTCTCTCGGGATTTTCTTAAATCTACAATGATCTATTTGCAATAGGCATTCAAGTCAATCACTCTTACAACAGGGAACTCAGCTGAGAATGTTCAGGAATGGAGTGGAGTTGTGTCTACAGTGATTATTAGTGAAAAGTCTTGCCCAGCACTTCCAGCTATGTCATTATAGTTCATACATCCTAGTCTCAGCTATCCTTCCCCCTGCACCTCCTCCCCTACCCCCTTTTTCTTCTAGCCCAAGTGAGTATTTTTCAGACTAGCCAGTAATCCCCTATAGACCTGTCCTTACCTGACACCTTCATTGAGTCTAGTTATCTAGTATGTATGCAACTCTCTGTTACAGATTGGCCTCTGTTGCTGCAACTGTGTCTTACTGGTTAGGCTAGACTGTGTTGCAATTGGCTCATACAGGTTGGACACAGTTCCGTTGACCTGATGCTGTTTTACGGAACGCAAGCGCCTTCACAACCCAAATTGGAACTGGACCATCTAGCAGGCCTGTATTGACAGGGCCAGGTGGTGTAAATGTGCTTTCCCAGCTTGGTATTAAACCAATTTAACGTTGCATGAAGGAAAATGTTATATCAAGTGAGCCATGTAAGAAAACAAGTTTCACTGCTTAAAAAAAAGCAGCCATTGTAAACTATTAGCAGCAGGTGTCTTACAGTGTCTCGCTATAAGGTCGTGGTAAAGGAGAAGAGCTGATGAATGTTTTTTTTGTATGTATCTGTGAATATTGTTAGCATTTTAGTCTAAGCCCATTTGGCGATAGCAACAAAAGTGAGAGCCTTGTTTTTTTTCTGTCTCAGTAAGTCTCTGTGGCTAATGGCCAAGCAAATTCCCAGAAACCAGGTTATATCCAGTCTGCTCCCTCCCAGTCACCAATCAGAAATCCACAGCTGCAGTATCTAGACCACAGATCCAATCAGGAGAGAGCTTGAGACCTGGCCAAACTGCAGGTGACCAATCGTAGAATCTGGCAGCGGCGCAGCATAGGGGAATGAGACTGGCTGGGCGCAGCGGGACAGGGAGGAGTTCAAGCCTCTGAAGTACTATGCTATTAGAGTCTTTGTAGATCCCTATTCCCAAGGTCTCTGTGGTTTACAGTAGCTACCTTCTGGTCTGACCGAGTTACCATGAACAGTTTTGTACACACACACCTACACATTTCACAATATTCCTCATTTGAAGTATTGGAGAAATATAGATATTGGCATGTGTACTCGAGGTTGTTCCAGTCATTATTGTGGTATATCTATTGAAAATACCCACGGTCTGGCCGGTCGCGAGAAGAGAAATTGTAAACAACACTGGAAGCTATTACAACCATGTGTGACCATGCTCATCTTGTTGTCATGTCAACATACTACCGTGTCCCTGCATTACCCTTCTCCCTCCCAGACAGACTCTCTAGCCTACTACCATACTTCTGCACTGGAGTTGATGTATTAGCCTGCCCTGGCTGCCCAGAGGGATTAACAAAGGCTTGTCTCAACATACCGCCCCCTCCAATCCCCTCTAGCCTCCAGACTGTGTCTAATTCATGCGTGTGCTGGATTATGTACCCTCGACTCACCAAACACGGCTGTCTGAATGATCTCAGCACAGAGCAGGCTACACGCACACTGTCTCTTATCTCTGTCGTCTTACTGAAAGGCCTCTTAATGGGGGGACAGTGACAGTAAACCGGTGTAGGAGGGCTTTAATCTGGGCTGCCTGGTGGGGTGTGTGTGTGGGGGGGGGGGTAGATCCCAGAGGCTTGTCTGAGGGGGGTCTCAGAGACAGCCCAAACACTGACGTGGAGTTTATTAAAACTAGCACCACGTGGATTCTTTATCAGTTGTTTACAGAAGCAGAGACAAAGTAGTGGAACTTGGTCAATAACAGAAGGCTTTACTCCCAGTAATTCTAGGTTGAGCTGACGCTGACCCGGAGCATGGTATAGGATGGCTCTGTGGATGTTTAGAGCGCGGTGCTAATTCTGTCTGTGTTTGAACGCCACAATGAGAAAAAAAATAATAATGTTGTAATAAATCAAATGTTCCTGGGCTCGGGCTGTGGCGTCGGTTACATTATCGCCAGGAATGAGGTAATGATACAGACCACTGATCACTGATGAAGGGAATGCCACTAGAGTAGTGGGAGAGAGAGAAACTTAAGTAGAGATGTAAAGGAAGGCCTCCCTTTAAGGTTAACGCACAGAGTTATTGGATTTAGGACGTCTTGCATTACTGCAGGCATGACATGTGACCTGAAGGAGTCCAGGTGAAAAGCTTGGAAGTGAGATCACTGACAAGGTCATACTGCTATTTGTCACAATTTGGCAACCTTGTGTCAATTTGTTCGCAGAACATCCCTCCTCTGGTCCATCTGATTCAGCGGATATTTTGTTAGTTGCGCCTCCATAATGCATAGAGTGAGAAGAGGAAACTAAGTAATGAATGTGTTTCTGTGAGGGAGAGGTGTTTTTCCCGCAATTTCTCAACAGGCATTCAGTGTTTCTAGAAATGGGGAGCTTTCTAAGTCGAATGTTGCTTATTTATTGAACAGGAAAGGCTATTAGTGTTAGTACTGGGCTTATTTATTGAACAGGAAAGGCTATTTGTGTTAGTACTGTGCTTATTTATTGAACAGGAAAGGCTATTAGTGTTAGTACTGGGCTTATTTATTGAACAGGAAAGGCTATTTGTGTTAGTACTGGGCTTATTTATTGAACAGGAAAGGCTATTAGTGTTAGTACTGGGCTTATTTATTGAACAGGAAAGGCTATTTGTGTTAGTACTGGGCTTATTTATTGAACAGGAAATACTATTTGTGTTAGTACTGGGCTTATTTATTGAACAGGAAAGGCTATTTGTGTTAGTACTGGGATTATTTATTGAACAGGAAATGCTATTTGTGTTAGTACTGGGCTTATTTATTGAACAGGAAAGGCTATTTGTGTTAGTACTGGGCTTATTTATTGAACAGGAAAGGCTATTTGTGTTAGTACTGGGCTTATTTATTGAACAGGAAAGGCTATTTGTGTTAGTACTGGGCTTATTTATTGAACAGGAAAGGCTATTTGTGTTAGTACTGGGCTTATTTATTGAACATGAAAGGCTATTTGTGTTAGTACTGGGCTTATTTATTGAACAGGAAAGGCTATTTGTGTTAGTACTGGGCTTATTTATTGAACAGGAAAGGCTATTTGTGTTAGTACTGGGCTTATTTATTGAACAGGAAAGGCTATTTGTGTTAGTACTGGGCTTATTTATTGAACAGGAAAGGCTATTTGTGTTAGTACTGGGCTTATTTTTACTGTATGCATCAAAAGCGACATTTAGGCCTCACCTTGGGGATGTAACTGAAAGGAAACTCCTGCACAATAATAAACCTTGTGCTTCTCCTGCACAATAATAAACCTTGTGCTTCTCCTGCACAATAATAAACCTTGTGCTTCTCCTGCACAATAATAAACCTTGTGCTTCTCCTGCACAATAATAAACCTTGTGCTTCTCCTGCACAATAATAAACCTTGTGCTTCTCCTGCACAATAATAAACCTTGTGCTTCTCCTGCACAATAATAAACCTTGTGCTTCTCCTGCACAATAATAAACCTTGTGCTTCTCCTGCACAATAATAAACCTTGTGCTTCTCCTGCACAATAATAAACCTTGTGCTTCTCCTGCACAATAATAAACCTTGTGCTTCTCCTGCACAATAATAAACCTTGTGCTTCTCCTGCACAATAATAAACCTTGTGCTTCTCCTGCACAATAATAAACCTTGTGCTTCTCCTGCACAATAATAAACCTTGTGCTTCTCCTGCACAATAATAAACCTTGTGCTTCTCCTGCACAATAATAAACCTTGTGCTTCTCCTGCACAATAATAAACCCCACAAACTGCAATGGTTCAGAAAACCAGCATCTTCGCCAAGATCACATGTGAGGGAAAACATGATGTTCTTACTCTCAAACGCATACATATGCTTTCCAACAACAGTCCCTTGTCTGTACCCCTGCCTTGGCTACTCATCACCTTTACAAGATGAAAAACGGTGAAGTTAATTTGGCCAAGCTCAGTCTGCACTGCGGCGATGGGGAAGCCAGAGGATGGACTGAGAGACTTGACGCAAAAGGAAATGTGGAAATTATAATTTCTTCCCTCTGTTTATATAGCAGTAATTGATGCCATGGCAATATACAGTCAAGTATTTTTTGCATGATGTCTACACAATGGATTCCTAGCTACAATTGCTAGTCTAAATAGGCCATAAAGTTAATTTGACTAAATGTGGGGGTGTGCATTCAACACACATTTAGAGGTTTAATACCGTGAAGTAATAATGTACATGTGAAAATGTACTATTTTATATGAAAAAAAAATATGAGACTACTGCTATGTCTGAGAGTGGAAGTCTGTCTGAAACCTACCATATGTTCTTTGTTTAACTCTGATCTGTCTGTGGTCTCCAATCCCTTATTCTGTTTGGAGTTTCAAAGTCATGTATACTGCTCGAGCCTATTTGAGATTGCTTAAGCAATTTCAGCTGTTATTTAGTAGAAAGGATGCCTTGTTTTGGGGACATTGTGCATGTGCTTTGTGTTAGGAAGTGCTCGAAGTGAACATTTCCATTGTTTATCGTAATGCTGTAGATACTTGCCACCCTTTCTACACAGACATGCATCTGTGTGGTGGCAGACAGGCAATACCCATAGGGACGCACTTGAAGTGGTGTCAGACCTCGGGTCATCGGCTGTTCCTCAGATCATTTGTTTTGTGCAGTTGCCTTTGCTGAGCCTGAGAAACAAACCGTATTTTGCCTGTAGCAAGTTTGCACTCCGGTGTAAAACTTTCTCCATAAGCCAAACATTAAAATCATGGCTCTTGGGTTTTGCTTGTCCTTGGGGGTCCAGAGAAGAGAGAGAGAGAGAGTGACTTTTACAGTTGCTGTCTGTCTGCACTAAGTGGTCTCTGTGTAAATCTAGGCTGATGATTTCACCAGCAGGCCGTAGTGGAAGTCCTTCAGACCAGACCCGGTATGGTAGTACAGTGCACGATAGTGAGAATACCAGAGGCATCAGGAATACTTATACAGTACATTGCTCTTATTGTGTGGAGAAGTAATCCCTGAATAGTTGGCACGGTAACAGTATAGAGAGAATACCAGAAGCTGGCTGAGTGACACAACTGTGAGCATTGGAATGAGAACAAGTCTACATATGGAAAAGTGTATTCGGATGGCAATCCAGAACAGAACACCCCATATACTTGACTATTGTGTAGAAAGTACATGCCTTGTTTCACAGTATTTACAGTTGAGGGAACACACTTTCCATGGACTGCTTCATGTCGAGCTTAACATACACTCGTAATCAAATGTTTACTAGGGTCTTGGTGTCTTTTACCTAGATTTCCCCTCTCACAATATCCATAACCCCCCCAGGTCAAATCTATTTATACGATTTGGGCTGCAGATTATGGTCTAAGTGTACTTTTGCCCTCAGGAAATTGCATCCAGGATAGAGCTTTGCAAGATGGCCTCCTCTTTGTTGAGTGGGACACTCAAGCAGTTTCCAGAAATGCTGCATCTGCAATTCTCAGTAGGTCTTATGTAGTTTGTTTCTGTTATGCAGTAAGTCCTCCTATACATGATTGATCTCTGCTATCCAGTAAAGAGCCCTGCTATCACCAGGGACCGCTGTGCTGCTAACCTGGTGTGACCCAGTGAGCTTCATTTACTGTGTGTTTATGATGTTGGCCCAGTTGCATGCTGTACTGTAATGGGAGTGGCACAGTTAGGATCATTCCATACTTGGTACAGCTAGGAGACCCAGGTGCTTGCATGACCTGTGACTAAATAAGTTCTGCTCTACATATTTTGTTGACAGGCATCACTCAATCTTTTGGAATGCATTAGCAAATTCAGCTTTAAGCGTTATTGTTATTATGGCAACATTGGTGAGAGGATCAACAGTTTGTTTTAGTCGGATACTCAGTTCACTGTTTTAAGGGTCAGTCTTCTGATTTCCTTCTTCCTAATATAAAGTGTCTCAAACTAAACAAATACATTGAGTGTAGCTGAAGGAATTACAACTTTGCAGTCTGGGTTTGTTTTTTTTCTATTGGAGAGACGGGGCCTCAGAGAACAGGAAGTGGACTTGAGTCTAGAACAGATTTTGGAATAACATTTGATGTGAACATTTATTTTCACCTAATTCATCTCTATTTTCCTTGAATTCTCCATGCTGGTTAGAAAAAGGCTTTTGCTCAATTAGGATGAAATTGTGCATATCTGTTCCATTCAAAACTCGTTTTGATATTCTCCATGGGGATTAGTATTTCATGTGATACTATCCGGTTTGACAACAAGCCTTCTTTTTTGAGATGTCACGTATGTCTCAGAGAGAGCATTGATAGGGGGTTCACCTGTTTGGTTTCTGACCGGCGCATCCGGTGAAGTTCACAGCCCATACATAAAGTAGTCCCCCTGTACTCCATACTGTAACCGGACTCATCAGGGATAGGGGTGTTCAGAGGAAAACCCACTCAGGAACATTACAATAATAACCTTTTTAAAAAATACTGTCAGGGTAATTCATGGCAAAGATAGTCTATTTAGCATGTAATGTGCCCAAAAGGGAGTAGTTTCTCTATCATTGTGCTATCCTGCTGCCAGGCTATGAACAGAGACCATTGTGTAGTGATTTAGGGAGCAGAGTGCATGCTTTTCACAGGTTTGACTGGCCTATTGTATAGGAGATGGTACATGTTTAACCGGCCTATGGGCTGACACCATACTGTCTGTACCCTGGGGTTTAGGTTGGGAGACTATAATGGTGCTAGTTTCATAGGCAGATGAAACAATCCAATTTGTTCCAATTTTTGTGTAGCTTGATACAGTACAAACTACCAAAAGAGGCCCACCTATCCTGCATTAGATCAAAACGAACAATATTGATACAGTTTTGTGAAAAGTTAGTTGATTTTGGAACGTTACTCAGATTTTCGGGAACACTACTCAGAGGACATCTGTTCCCGCCCCTCTCGTTCTCCCGAGGAAGACCTGTTAGAGATAAGGGCTGAATGTTTACTCTTGGAAGAGGGTGGTTATGTTTGTCCCACGTCTTTCTTTACCCTGGTGGTCATTTAGCCACACAAGCCCCTCCAGATAATGTTAAGTGTTTCCTGTTTTTACAGGGCTTGGCCCTGACTCAAGAGAGACCCCAGACCAGCCGGTAGCCACTGGGCCATTTTACACAATATTTCTTTCAGCTCTGGGTTTATGAAGGGATGTCGCGAGTCATGGTTTAGTTTTATACGCGTCCAAATCCAAGTGAAAATATGTTCAATGGTTTACTCTTTAACTTTTGCATTAGTTTGAGTACATCGCAACTTCCTCCAACCCCTCACTCAAACTGATCATCTGTCTCCATGTTTGACAAAAGAGCATATTCCAAGCTGATCCATGTCTTCACTAATGTGATCCATGTACTTCTACTTATGGACAGTAGCCTAATTTGTAGCTAGTGTTTCCATGCTTTGGGAGGGGGCTGACTCAGCCCGGATACAGTATACCGAGTTAGATATTGCTCTAGATTTTGTTTTGAGTGAACATCTGCAGCAGTGAGGAGTCTCGCGTGACATATGTGCGAGGGCTGATACATACACATTTTAGTGTGGTGAGTGAGTGTACTATATAAGTAAGTGTGTATTACTATTATCTAGCATTTGCAAGATAATAGTAGGGGGGTTACTGTTGTGTGTTTTATGGCAGTTTTATCAGAGGCACAGCATCCAGCCACGCCCATATTACAGTGGTTTTGAATTTGATCCATTCCATGGAATGTCACTCCCTTTGAAATTTGAGCATTGCATTCCGCTCCACTTAGTCCACTACTGTAGATCTGTCAAATGCAATGGTAAGGCATTCACAGTCCACTGCAGCAATATCCCGCCTCCTGTGTCCGTTTCATCTATCGCACTACACCGTACAGTCACGCGATATTGTTCAGTGTTCTGTTTGGTTAGTTCTTCTAGAGCGCGGCAGTATTTTCATGTTTTGTTATCTTCTCCGTTCTACTGCAGTTGAAGTAATGCTGGTGCAACCACAGTTCCACAGACATCCTCTGGGTTCAAATGAAAGAGAACTGGGAACTGTGGATGTGGTTTGGAAAATGCAGAGAAACTTCTCCTTGAAACTGTGAAATGTTTTTGCAGGCTCCAATCAACAACTTTATTATAGATTATTTACTAAATGTGAATAAGGCTAGTCGACATGTGAAATCCAGCTGGAGTGTAGGCCTAATGGGCAGGAAGGTGATGTGGACTTTGACCTCAGTCTGTCAGAAGTGCAGAGTGAGTGTTTTTTAATGGTGTTGGAGAACAGAGCAGACCAGAGCAGGACTGCCACCATTTAAAAGTAGCTGCACTGTGTCTCTGTATTAATCTGTAATCCCTGTTTACCCTCCTGCACATTCTGACAGTAGCCGCTATGGTCTCTCTATCTGGCTGGCTGGCTCACTCCCTTACTGTACTATACACTGACTGACTGTTATTGACTATCTTTGTCTGACTCACTCCCTTACTGTACTATACACTGACTGACTGTTATTGACTATCTTTGTCTGGCTCACTCCCTTACTGTACTATACACTGACTGACTGTTATTGACTATCTTTGTCTGGCTCACTCCCTTACTGTACTATACACTGACTGACTGTTATTGACTATCTTTGTCTGGCTCACTCCCTTACTGTACTATACACTGACTGACTGTTATTGACTATCTTTGTCTGGCTCACTCCCTTACTGTACTATACACTGACTGACTGTTATTGACTATCTTTGTCTGGCTCACTCCCTTACTGTACTATACACTGACTGACTGTTATTGACTATCTTTGTCTGGCTCACTCCCTTACTGTACTATACACTGACTGACTGTTATTGACTATCTTTGTCTGGCTCACTCCCTTACTGTACTATACACTGACTGACTGTTATTGACTATCTTTGTCTGGCTCACTCCCTTACTGTACTATACACTGACTGACTGTTATTGACTATCTTTGTCTGGCTCACTCCCTTACTGTACTATACACTGACTGACTGTTATTGACTATCTTTGTCTGGCTCACTCCCTTACTGTACTATACACTGACTGACTGTTATTGACTATCTTTGTCTGGCTCACTCCCTTACTGTACTATACACTGACTGACTGTTATTGACTATCTTTGTCTGGCTCACTCCCTTACTGTACTATACACTGACTGACTGTTATTGACTATCTTTGTCTGGCTCACTTCCTTGCTGCACTACCAAGGAGTCTGTCACTGACTGTCTGTAACTTCAAATCACATTTTTTGGTTGCGTACACATATTTCGCAGATGTTATCGCAGGTGCAGCGAAATGCTTATATTTCTTGCTCCAACAGTGCAGTAATACCTGACAATACAAAACAATACACAAATCCCAAAAATAAAAACTAGGAAATTAAGAAATATCAGAACGAGCAATGTCAGAGTCCGGAATATATATTTACCGTGCCTTCAGAAAGTATTCACACCACTTGACTTTTTCCACATTTTGTTGTGTTACAGCCTGAATTTAAAATGTATTAAATTGAGATGTTATGTCACTGGCCTACATACAATACCCCATAATGTCAAGGTGGAATTATGTTTTTTGAAATGTTTAGGAATTAATTTAAAATTAAGATAGTATTCACACCCCTTGACCTTTTCCACATTTTGTTGTTACAAAGTGGGATTCAAATCTATTTAATTGTATCTTTTTTTTAAAGATCTACACAACATTTTCTAATGGAAGAAAATTCTAACTTTGTAAAAAAAAATGGATGAAAAATAAAATGCATACAGTGCCATGGGAAAGTATTCAGACCCCTTGACTTTTTCCACATTTTGTTACGTTACAGTCTTATTCTAAAATGGATTTAAAAAAATTAAAAAAATACTCAGCAATCTACACACAATACTCCATAATGACAAAGCTAAACCAGGTATTTTTTCTTTTTTTTGCAAATGTATTAAAAATAAAGCTTCACGTCTGGAGGAAACCTGGCACCATCCCTACGGTGAAGCATGGTGGTGGGAGCATCATGCTGTGGACATGTTTTTCAGCGGCAGGGGCTAGTCAGGATAGAGGCAAAGATGAATGGAGCAAAGTACAGCGAGATCCTTGATGAAGAGTGCTCAGGACTTCAGATTGGGGGTGAAGGTTCACCTTCCAACAGGACAACGACCTTTAGCACAAAGCGAAATACAACGCAGGAGTGACTTCGGGACAAGTCTCTGAATGTCCTTGAGTGGCCCGGCCAGAGCCCGGACATGAACCCGATCAGACGTCTCTGGAGAGACCTGAAAATAGATGTGCAGCAACGCTCCCCATCCAACCTGACAGAGATTGAGAGGATCTGCAGAGACGAATGGGAGAAACTCCCCAAATACAGGTGTGCAATGTTTGCACCAACTTTTTTTATAAGCCTAATTCTAGAATTACATATAGAATCTCTATTAATTCACGAGGATCTCTGTGGGCCTTGTCGTAAAGATTTATAATTTTAACTTTAAAATGTTTTACTTTTTATAGTCTCATGAACACAACCCGTTACACAAAACACCAAAAAGTGTCATGACATTTGGCGATTGTCATTAGGCCAGAATTAATGCGTCCACTGTTGTCTGCACACGGCTCAGTAGTGTCGGCCACTCATCCATGCCGTGGCAAAATGTCAGTGTTCTCGTGGAACCACATCACATTTTAGAGCGTAGGCTGTACCACTCATTTTCAGTGGTGTAAAGTACTTAAGTAAAGTAGTACTTTAAAGTATTTTTTACTTAAGTTGTTTTTTTGGGTGTCTGTACTTTACTTTACTATTTTTTTTGACAACACTTACTTTTACTTCACTACATCCCTAAAGAAAATATTGTACTTTTTACTCCATACATTTTCCCTGACAACCCACAAACTACTCCTTACATTTTGAATGCTTAGGCGAACACGCACTTATTAAGTGAACACATGGTCATCCCTACTGCCTATGTTCTGGCAGACTCAGTAAACAGAAATTCATCTTTTGTAAATAATATCTGAGTGTTGGAGTGTGCCCCTGGCTATCTGTACATAAAAAAATAGAATACAAAGAACATGGTGCTATCTGCTTTGCTTAATATAAGGAATTTGAAATGATTCATACTTTTACTTTTGATACTTAAGTATATTTAAAACCAAATTTACATTTAAGTCATTTACATTTAAGTCATTTATACTTTTAGTCTTTTACTCAAGTACTATTTTACTGGGTGACTTTCACTTTTACTTGAGTAACTTTCTATTAAGGTATCTATACTTTTACTCAAGTATGATAATTGAGTACTTTTCCCACCACTGCCGATTTTCGAATCCATTCGCACATTTTTCTGACATGCGGTTATGATAAAAAGTTGTGTAATAGCCTACAGTTTTCTTGACATTTTGTTTTAGTTATTGTGATTGGCTCAGGTTTTACCAGTACGGCGTACCCCCACTATTTATTTTTGCCGGGACGCCGTACTGGACTGTACCGCCTTACTTTCACCCCTGACTGTATCAGAGATTCAATGACCAGGAGATTGCATGTGATGAGCTGCTGCATTTTGCAGCTGGACTTTTTCGTTATCCTCAGCTAGCTCCATGTAGAGATATCCTAGCCGACTGGAATAACACTGGCTATTCCCAAATCTCTTGCAGAGCCGTGTCTCATTACGCTGCATACCAAAAATAGTGACAGAGACTTTAGCAGCCAGCAGCCACACCGGGCCCTCTACAGTATATATCAGGGCTGACTTCGCTGCTCTACTTTCCCCTGGCCCCTGCTGTGTAGAAACTGCAGGTCACCAAGTCCTCCTCCAGCACGGCTCAGTTAGCGCTACAACAGAAAGGGATGAATCAATTTATAAACAAAGCACTGTGAGCAGTAAGCACCACTGTTCAATCACATCCCATGGACAAATTCATGCAGTATACAGTCATTTTCATGAGTACATAATACTAGAAATGTTGTTTTGACAATGTACCTTTTTTCTGTTCCTACAGTGTATGTAGTAAATGTAATATTTGACATCTGTAGGAGCCTTCAAAGGGTATTTTTTCCCTGACGTTATACACCGAGTCACCTGGCTTGTTATATAAAGCAGGCAGACGGGCAGCAAGGTTTTCAGTTCCTGTTCAATTGAACGTTCGAATGGACAAAACGACTGGCCTCCTGGGCTTTTCACACACATCATAGTCTAGGGTTTACAAACACAAAACATCCAGACAGCGGCAGTCCTGTGGACGAAAACAGCTCGTTGAGGAGAGAGGCCGAAGGAGAATGGCAAGAATCGTGCAAGCGAACAGGCGGGCCAAATAACGGCACAGTACAACAGTAGTGTGCAGAACGGCGTCTCGGAACGCACAACTCGGCGGTCCTTGTCACGAATGGGCTATTGCAGTAGACGACCACACCGGGTTCCACTCCTATCAGCTAAAAACAAAAAGAACCGGCTCCAGTGGCCACACGATCACCAACACTGGACAATTGAGGATTGGAAAATCATTGGCTGGTTCGACGAATCTCAGTTTCCTGTTGCGTCATGCTGATGGCAGAATCAGGATTTGGTGTAAGCAACATAAGTCCATGGACCCATCCTGCCTGGTGTTACCTGTTCAGGCTGGTGGCAGTGGTCTAATAGTGTGGAGAATGTTTTCCTGGCACACATTAGGTCCCTTGTTACCAATTGAGCAACGTTTCCATGGCCCAAAAAATTCAGGCTGTTATGGAAGAAAAGGGGCTCTGGCCTGGTACTACCGTAGATGGGTGTATCTAACAAACTAGCCACTGAGTGTATACAGTATGTCACGTTTCAGTTCATTATCTATAGATCACAGCAACAGCCTTCAGATGAGATGACTGTAGTCTGCCTGCACAGTACATGAGCTTGATATTAATAAGAGGAATAATCTACCATACAACACCAACGTCAGATCATCCTGACAGTATAACACCTTCACTATTTAGGAGCTAGAGTTCTACAGGGAAGAAACATGTGTTCACTAATTGCTACCACTAGGCTTGTGTTATCTAATACTGTAAGATATGCTTTCAGTTTGAGTTTCTCAAAGAAAACCAGTTGGCTGAATCCAAATGCCCTCTATTACCATGTATGGAAAGTTGGAAACCAATCACGTGGAGGTTTTCAGATTTGTTTGACCTATTTGTCCACTTACCCACGTGAAAGAAATACTACAGTACTTACTAAATAATTCTATACTAAACTGTAGTAGTCTATAGAATACTATACTACACACTGCAGTATCCCTCGATCATGTGTAGTACTTACTATAGAATGTTGTAGAATACTATAGTAAATACTAAAGTATTATCTGCAAAAAAGCACTGTAGTAAATAGTACAGTAATGTATACAACAGTCCACAAAAGCACTACATTAATTACTTTATTATATACTATAGTTTTCGTTGACCAATTTTAGACAATAGTTAAGTGTAGACTTTAGATTCTGCAAAAAGAGATTACAGTGAATACTACAGTATAGTCCGCAAAAACAATACAGTATTTATAAAAAAAAAAATGTAAAAAAAATTATGTGGAAAGTTGTGTGTGAGCTGAGTTTATAGATGATGACTGTGTCATACCCTGCTATGTGTACCAGATCAGAACAGTGCATCTTGCCGGTGTTGGGTAGGGTAAGGTTTGGTATTCCCGGACTGTCTTTGAGCTGGTTTCTGTTACAACATTCCCAAAATAGTGATAGAGTAGAGGAGTGTCTGACCCCTCTGCTCTTTCTGCAGCTCATCTATGCATACCTGAGGTCGCAGGTCTCTTCAACAGGTTCCCTTCCTCTGCTCACGTGTCGGTGTCAGGTAGAACCCATAAGAACTAATAACATAGCTTCAACGTAAACCTGCCTTTGAAATAGCTTTGGAAAGGACACCATGGAATAAGCACCATCTCCTACCATCCACATACTGATGTCTGATAGACATCTTGACTTTTGATGACACTTCTATTGTAGGATGGCCCTCAAATAAAACAGAATTAATACTACCTACCAGGCCAGACAGCTTTACATGCTGCTCTGTAGGAAACTGAGTACATGAGTCAGTCACAAAGCATTGGTCCGGTTTGTTTTTAGTGTGGGAGGGAGTGCTAAAGCCTCTTGACTGGGGGAGAGTTCTCAGTGTTATTTTCCTCCCTGTTACAGAGGCGGACTGTCAGACTGATGGATAGTCCTCCTCTTGCTTGAAGAGTCAACTTTCAGAGTTCCCACTCTACTCAGTCACCTTCTCTCTCTCTCTCTCTCTCTCTCTCTCTCTCTGCGCGTACGTGCACACAAGTGCGGAGAGAATGGATACACTTCTCCCTTCATAACTCTCGTTCCAGACGGAGCCTCCCATCATCCTAACAGTTAAGCCAGTGCCTTAACCCTCCAAAAGTATGGACGCGAGTGGGTGGATTGCTGCTATCATTGAGCATGCCAGGCAGGTTAGGGCAGAGTCAGTGTGGCCTGGCCAGCCAGTGACCTCTCATCATGAGGTCAGACTGGAGCCCTGTACGTCTTAATATAATAATAATAATATATGCCATTTAGCAGACGCTTTTATCCAAAGCGACTTACAGTCATGTGTGCATACATTCTACGTATGGGTGGTCCCGGGGATCGAACCCACTACCCTGGCGTTACAAGCGCCATGCTCTACCAACTGAGCTACAGAAGGACCACTGACATTCAGTCAGGATTACAAATGAGGGCCATTCGTTGTTAAAATGGACTGTGGCAGAGTTAGAAAAACAATCCTCCCTGTTTTGGGACATTAGTCATTTTCGGGACATTTCAACCATTCCTGTGGTCTCATTTATCAATGGTGCATGCGCACAAAAATACACTAAACCTTTCGTGCGCTGGTTTTCCCGCAAAGGTTCGTATTTATCAATGCTGAACTTGAAGGGAAAGTTTGCGTATTTCCACGCACTTCTTAAACCATGCTTACGCACGACTCCTAGTGGTTTATCAATTGTAATAATGGTAGGCTAATAAACCATTAGAGTAGGCCTAATGATAAAACGGGTGCATTTTCTATTGGTAAGAAGGTCGCATAGCAATGTCGCCTAATATAGGATATTTATTGTACTTGTATTATATAGGCCTAAATCATAATCATATTGCTGGGCATGTATCCTTTTCTCACATGACTGGTTTATACACAACAATTAGTAGACTACCATTTATCAATCGCTCATTCAATAGTCAACCATGCTCGAAAGTAAAGGCCGCTGGCCTCTGACAGTATGGGTAGGGTACAGTATTGCTGTGCGATAGGAGCTCGAGTCTGCGCAACATAATATCCTGTTTAATCTCAAAACCTATACCAAGGCAGGACATAGAAACACAATCAATTATTGATTAATCATTTTTTTGGGGTCGGGGGGGGGGGCTTTTTATTTAGTACATTTCGATAAACAAAATATTGAACAACAATTCGTATTTTGCATAACGTGTGCACTGTAGCATTTACTTTTAAAGTGTTCAATAGACAGTTCGTTCTGCAAAATTCACTCACGGCCAGTGTTTGGCAGTCGCAGTTAAACAATGTCACTCGCTAATTTCTCGAAAAAAGATCACATTTGACAAAGCGCTTTAGAAACTGTCATGACCCAGTTCCAACATCTTCAAATCATACAGCCAATGAGGGGATTTATGTTACCATAAAACGCTAATGGAAGGCGTTTTCCAGGCGGGGTTGTAACGCGAGCGCAGAAATATAAAATGGCTCTGATTTATCAATGAAAACATGCGTCTATGTTGAAAGCGACAGTTTGGTAAATCTCAATTATTTGTTGCGCACGCAAATCTAGAATCTCCATGTAGGCCAGAATTGTGTTAGAAATGTGTGCACGGTTGATCAATGAGGCCCCTGGGCTCTGGTAAAATGAATGCCCTTATAAATCTCTGCAGACAAGCATTTATTTGAGCAATTGATTTCATGATGTAGGAGCAGAGGGAAGCTGGCTCCCCGAGGCATTGTGTTTTCACAGTAATATGATCCAGTGGACTCAGGTAAGAAAACATGGGATAAGCCTAAGGTTTTGAACTGAATGAGTGTCATGCAGTATAGCCATGGTCATCAGGCCACAGTGGCCAAAAATGTGTTAAAAGTGAAACAATCTTCTGTTAATGGCTTTGAAACAACCTCCTGGTGCATCTTGTCTAATGCCTTTAAGCTATAATGGAACTGTGTTCATCAAGTTATGTAATGGGGAGTTCCCTATTTAAGGATTAAGTCTAAATGGGATTATCACCTAGACTAGAGGTCACCAGAGAGACACGGCTGGCCGCGTTCACATGCTGAATTGTGTTAGCTAGGTTCACTGTGGAGTAAAACCAACCAAAGGCTATGACGTCTCTTATCTTTTATGCTAATTGTCTACAATGGGTAAGGAACTGTGGTTTTTGCCACACAGGATTTGAACAGTAGTGGGAGGGTGGTAGGTACATTCAACTCTGTGAATGAGAAGCATTAACCCCTGTCATATTGTTTTCTTCTCTCCCTCCTCAGGCCCATGAATGGAGCAAAAATGATGAGCGCCTCCTGGCAGCTGTGGAACATGGGGAGGTGGAGAAGGTGGCCTCTCTCCTCACCAAGAAAGGAGCCAGCGCGGTCAAACTGGACAATGAGGGAAAGTCAGCGTGAGTATGGAGGGTTGAGGGATGGTGTTGAGCCACACACAGATAAGAAACAGGGAATTGGGACAGCTTGGAGATTTAGGAGGTGGGTTTTGCAAACTGAATTAAAGGCCATTTGAAATATGAGTATAGTCATGTTTATTGTTTAAATCAATTACATATTTGCTCATCTTCCCCAGACCATCTACAACTCCAACACTGAAACTGTTTAAGTGCAGAATAGAAGTTGCAGTATGTGGATATTCCCCCACAGTTCTCTGATGACACATCCTACAATAGTTGATAATAATGGAATTGGCCCCGGGCAACTGTTTGACTCAATAAGCCATAGCCCCTGTCACTAGTGGAGATGCTATTGAACTGAACTGCCCTAGATACCCCGTTGAAGGAGGGAATAAGTCATCTGGAGCCAGAGAAGGTTTAGGTATTATCATGGTTAGAAAAAGTTAAAGAAAGTCATGCAAATCGCTGGTTCTAAATGAACTGCACCCTGACAATGAGTTGCTAAGTATAGCACCATAGAGATGTAATTGTATCTGTACGAGCATCGCTGTCATCGTATATCTCCTTTCTTCCTCCTTTTGTCTATCTGTTTAGCTTTGCCCTTCCTCCTATTCCATAATGAATATGTGCTAACGTCTAAATGGCATCTTTTGTTACTCATGATTGGGGAAATGGTTAAATTGGTGAGCTAATGATTCATAAAATGCACCCCACGCACTGTTTTGGCAAAGCCATTCCTGTGCCCTTCTCTCTTTTCATGTGTATAAACCTGTGAGAATCTATGGCCTTTCATTGATCGCCTATTGAACATGATATAATTCCAATTGTATAGAGTAGGGCATGGTCTCCTTTGTGTTTAACAATCTCCCAAATACCACAAAGCGTGATTGTGTCCTGATATTGTCCTGATTTCTATAGGCTCTGAATGGACTTGACAGCCATGCTCCCACTTCCTAGCTGGACCAGATAATGCAGAGGGACAGTGTTAATGTTTGACCTCTTTCTGACAGTTGTAGACAGAGCACCACCACCAGAGACCAGTGAAAGATGACACCACTGACCTAAATATATTTAGTCATTTACTTTGAGGGAGATATGCACACACCAGCCAGCCACACAATTAGGGCTGGGAATTGCCAGGGACCTCACGATACGATATTATCACAATACTTAGTTGCCGATACAATATGTATTGCGATTCTCGCGATCCTATGTGCTATGAATCGGAAACTGTGATTTTATTGCGATTTGATGTCCCCAAAATATTGCTCACTATATATCTGCTGCAGAGAGACAAGAGAAAGAATGAGAATGAGTTTTGATCAGTCCGGGAATGAAAGGGCTGAAAACATGTTGGCTCACTATTTAAAAAGAAGATGGTGGACAAGCTATGGGATGAAAACTACCAGAGTTTTGGCACAGGTACAGCTGAATACAGAAACTATATATATATATATATATATAAGGTCAGATATGTAAACAATGGTGTCTTTGTATTGAGTGACATTAAAAACACCTACGTAGCCTGATAGTTACATATTGCAAACGATATTATATAGACATTTGACTCCAAGAATCGATTTGTAATATATATATATATATTACAAATTTGATTTGTATATATATATATATAGAGAGAGACATTTGACTCCAAGTATCGATTTGTAATATATATATATATATATATATATATATATATATATATATATATACACACACACATATATATATTACAAATCAATACTTGGAGTCAAATATCTATACTTGGAGTCAGATGTCTATATAATATCGTCCAAAAATAATATTGCAATATGTAACTATCAGGCTACGTAGGTGTTTTTAATGTCACTCAATACAAAGACACCATTGTTTACATATCAGACCTTCCCATGTTTCCCAGAAGGACACGCACTGACTGGCATGGCATTCCCAAACAGTCAGTGTAGCCATGGAGATACTGGAGACTTCTCATTTATACATAATGACTGGAATGGGTGGTGGTGTTGGTGCTGGTGTCTGAAAGCACGACATCTCTCATTATTATTATTATTATTATTATTATTGCAAAACACACACAGACAGATAATCATGTGATAACTCTGTTTGTGTGTGTGTGTGTGTCCTATGTAGCCTGATTCATTAGGAAAATGTAACTCATTCAGTTCATTACATGACGTGTAACTGCAAGTCATTGTCTTAAATTAATATTGATAATATCGTTTTCTAGGAGTTAAATTGTGCCCTTCCACTTGTGCTTGTTATCATAAATGAATAATAATTTATTGACCTAGCAATTGATGTCCCGAGGCAGTGTAATTGGTGTTGAAATGAGGCTCACCGTGGAAGCTGTTGAAGAATGCTTAATTAAACATTCATTAAAAATGAAACGGACTATTCTGGCTGTGCCAGGCATATCAAACATGTTAGTCAGGCAAGTGTGTTTGATTAATGCCTTTCCATTCTGAGGGTAATTCATTTCAGCAGATACACTGTGTAAGCTCTATTAAATAGTCTAGACACTTAACTTATCTAAACACTTGCTTATCTAAATGGTCCAATATTAGATCATCCATGTTCATTACAAAAAAAAATCTGTGTTCTTCCAAAAACAAATATGTGAAAGAAATGGTCTCGTTATCTCTTCCAATTAAAATCACAACTTTTCACAGCAGAACTGAATTATTAACAGGTGCAAACACACTTGGATGATTACTCAGTCTGACTACTTCAGTATTTCCCTCACACGTCCTTGGATCAGACAAAGTCATTTGGAAGAAGTGCACCAGAATACTTGGAATCTGGAACCTGCTATGCGGTTTCCTTTAAAAAAAAAAATGTTTTCATAGTTTTGAGGAAGACATCCTCTATAGCGGTGGTAATTGCTCTGTTGTCGTGTTCTTGAGTTGAACGGTGCTAGAGGCCATGCGGGTGTGTGGTGTGTGTGTGTGCGTGCGTGCGTATTAGCTCAGAGTCTGCTTGATGGCCTGGAGCAGAGCTCATTGATTCACAGCAATGCACTCCCCCTGTTCTAACACCACATTCCGTAGCACTGAATTCAAAAGTCACCTCCCCACTTAACCTTCTCTTGATGTTTCCAACTTGAAGAAGCAGATCTGGACAGTGATAATCATATTGACAGATCACATTGGTGAAGATTGAATTGTAGTGTTGTTGACACTTTGTTTGCTTTTTGTGTAGGGAATTGAAGTATTTTTTTATTTCTTCACAATTGATTGCTGTATTTTCTGTTTATTCCTCCAATGACATGTTTCATCTCCACTGTACCATTCCACTGTGTTAGACTGACCATCTCGATATGCTGTCTCTCCTCGTACAGTCTCCATGTGGCTGCCACCCGTGGTCAAACTGATTGTCTGGCAGTCATCCTGGCCCATGGAGTGGACACATCAATCATAGACACCTCAGGTTAGTGGACTGCATTCCTCAGGGTTCCCCAATAGGTGATTTTTATTTGGCGCCTTGAGTTTTCGGAGCAATTTTTTTGTAATTAATTTCCGTTGTTGGACATTTAAAGACTGTCAAATCACCAGGAAATCATTTTAAAGTGATTTAAAATGTTCCCAAGTACTCCCATGCATACATAGAGGTATAAACCCAATGTAATCAAGGTTTGAAATTATTCCGTTTTTCTCAAATACTATATCTGTTTGGGATTTTTGCGCTCAATTTTTAGTCTACAAATTATTTATAACTATGTTTTGCCCCCACCCACCCCACCCCACACACATGGCTGAATTGGGACCCCTGACATACCTTGTACTGTACCTGCCTAAAGATCCAGATTAATCATTCAAGGCAGAGCTACTTACATAACATCTCCTGAACATAGTGTAGGTGACCATTCACCTATAGACCTAATCTGCCCAGAAACTCTTCTCAAGTATGATTCTACTGCTAGTGGTTACAGATATAGATTTGAGACCAGCAGGGAGTTGAATTAAACTGAAGCTGCAACGTAAGATATCTCACCTGGATGTATTTTTTCCCCTTCAGGTTTTAGTGCTTTACACCTCGCTGCCAAAAACAACCATCAGGAGTGTGCCAAAAAGCTTATACAGGTGAGATGGAGCTACTGAATGAATGAAACTGCAAAGGTAAATGTTGACCGATAACTCACTCACTGGCTGTATCGGATGAAGCCATTGATATATTCTCCAGTAGTTCATCATTATCACCCGTATGTATGGGTCATGTGTATGCAAGCGAGCTAAAACAGTTGTGCTTTTCGTTGAGTCCCAATTTTAAAAAGAGTCTCTCTGACCATTGTGAAGATGGGTTCACCGAGTGACTGTAATGTCTTGTGGTGAGAGGTGTGTCATATCTGGTTGTGTTCTGTCTGGTGGTTCTTCGGTCTGCCCTAGTGCATCGGCTGACCTAACCCCATGACCTCTTCTCTATCCTTCACACAACTATGATATGACCTCAGTTCAGCCATGCGTACGTCCACACAATAAAAGTCTGTTAATGCATCTGCAGGAGCTTGTGGAAATCAACAAGTACAGTGGATTGCTTGTTCAAGTCTTGATGTAGTGAAATCAGGGATTTCTGTGTGCATGAACTGTTGTTAGTCAGTATTTTTTAACATGTCATAATTGTGTACGTAAAATATGATTTTATGAAGCTGTCAGAATTAAGTCTACACCACAGTGTGCATACGAGATAATACTTGGCCATTAATCAGAATGGCTGACTCTTACTGTAATATGATCTGCGAGTCAGTGTTAATTTCATCAACAATAACTATGATGAAAACATCTTTCAGTTGTGTGGTCTGATTGAACTGATCTGCTCCGCTCTCCCACACAGCTCCCAAGCCGTCACTTCAGTCACACTTTTGAACTGATGTGAAGCCAGCACACTTGACTTGTAACTAACCTCAACTAGAAACAATGTTTACTCTCTCTCTTACTTTAATGTAGGCTATTTTTGCCTTGATTGCATCAGAAGCTATATTTTCCTATGTGCTCTGTTTTTCTCTAATCTGTGTTGCTGCTCTTACACCTTGGTCCGCAAATTTGAGTTTATTTGAGTTGTCCTTTTTCCTATAGTGAAAAACTAATGCTATTTGAATTAGCTTTTTTCCTATAGTGAAAAACTAATGCTATTTGAAGTTGCTTTTTTCCTATAGTGAAAAACTAATGCTGTTTGAATTTGCTTTTTTCCTATAGTGAAAAACTAATGCTATTTGAATTTGCTTTTTTCCTATAGAGAAAAACAAATGCTATTTGAATTAGCTTTTTCCCTACAGTGAAAAACTAATGCTATTTGAAGTTGCTTTTTTCCTATAGTGAAAAACTAATGCTATTTGAATTTGCTTTTTTCCTATAGTGAAAAATGAATGCTATTTGAAGTTGCTTTTTTCCTATAGTGAAAAACTAATGCTGTTTGAATTTGCTTTTTTCCTATAGTGAAAAACTAATGCTATTTGAATTTGCTTTTTTCCTATGGAGAAAAACTAATGCTATTTGAAGTTGCTTTTTTCCTATAGAGAAAAACTAATGCTATTTGAAGTTGCTTTTTTCCTATAGTGAAAAACTAATGCTATTTGAATTAGCTTTTTCCCTATAGTGAAAAACTAATGCTATTTGAATTTGCTTTTTTCCTATAGTGAAAAACTAATGCTATTTGAAGTTGCTTTTTTCCTATAGTGAAAAAATAATGCTATTTGAATGAGCTTTTTTCCTATAGTGAAAAAATAATGCTGTTTGAATTTGCTTATTTCCTATAGTGAAAAATGAATACTGTTGAATATTAGGAGTGCAGTAATACTTCTGGCATTTTTGTAAAGCTCAAATTCTCCCATTTTCGGGTAGAAAATCTGAGCTGTAAATTGTTGAACCTGTAGCCAAAGAAAGTATTCAGACCCCTCGACTTTTTCAACATTTTGTTACGTTACAGAAAACGGATTAAATAGTTTTTTTCCCCTCATCAATCTACATACAATACCCCATAATGACAAAGCGTTTTCAGAAATGTTTGCAAATTTACATAAGTATTCAGACCCTCTACTCAACCCTTTGTTGAAGCACCTTCGTCAGCGATTACAGCTTCAAGTACTCTCGGATATGATGCTACAAGCTTGGCACACCTGTATTTGTGGAAGTTTTCCCATTATTCTCTGCAGATTCTCTCAAGGTCTGTCAGGTTGGATGGGGAGCATCACTGCACAGCATTTTTCAGGCCTCTCCAGGGATGTTTGATCGGGTTCAAGTCCGGGCTCTGGCTGGGGCACTCAAGGATATTCAGAGACTTGTGATGAAGCCACTCCTGCGCTGCCTTGCCTGTGTGCTTAGGGTCGTTGGCCTGTTGGAAGGGGAACCTTCGCCCCAGTCTGAGGTCCTGAGCGCTCTGGAGCAGGTTTTCATCAAGGATCTTTCTGTACTTTGCTCCGTCCATCTTTCTCCCGATCCTGACTAGTCTCCCAGTCCCTACCGCTGAAAAACATCCCCAAAGCATGATGCTGCCACCACCACGCTTCACCATGGGGATGGTGCCAGATTTCCTCTAGACGTGACGCTTTGCATTCAGGCCAACGAGTTCAATCTTGGTTTCATCAGACCAGAGAATCTTGTTTCTCATGGTCTGAGTCCTTTAGTTGCCTTTTGGCAAACTCCAAGCGGGCTGTCATGTGCCTTTTACTGAGGAGTGGCTTTCGCCTGGCCACTCTACCATAAAGGCCTGATTGGTGGAGTGCTGCAGAGATGGAAGAACCTTCCAGAAGGACATCCATCTCCACAGAGGAAATCCTGAGCTCTGTCAGAGTGACCATTGGGTTCTTGGTCACCTCCCTGACCAAGGCCCTTCTCCCCTGATTGATCAGTTTGGCCAGGCATTCAGTTCTAGGAAGAGTCCTGGTGGTTCCAAACTTGTTCAATTTAAGAATGATGGAGGCCACTGTATTCTTGGGGACCTTTAATGCTGCAGGAATGTTTTGGTACCCTTCCCCACATCTGTTCCTCGACACAATTCCTTCAACCTCATGGCTTGGTTTCTGCTCTGACATGCACTGTCAACTTTGGGACCTTATATAGACAGGTGTGTGCCTTTCCAAACCACGTCCAAGTAATTGCATTTACCACAGGTGGACTCCAATCAAGTCGGAAACAGGATGCACCTGTCCTCAATTTCGAGTCTCATAGCAAAGGTTCAGAATAGTTATGTAAATAAGGTATTTCTGTTTTTTAAATTTTATTATAAATTTGGAAAAATTCTAAAAAGCTGTTTTATTATGTGTAGATTGGGGATGTATTTTGTATTTCATCCATGTTAGAATAAGTCTGTAACGTAACAAAATGGGAGGGAGGGGAGTCAAGGGGTCTGAATACTTTCCGAATGCACTGTATGATTAATTATGGCTGCCTTTGGTTACACTCTGCCACAATATCAATGTTGCCAGCTAAGTTAGATGAGGAGATAGTAAGTGTAGTTGGACACGGCTATCTGAATGTGCACATGATGGAAGTTGGAGGTAGCCTAAATATTCATTATTTAATAGAAGAAGAAAAAATGCACTGACTGTTATGTGACTAAAATGGCTGTGACTACAACTAGACGAAAATAGTTTTTAGGCGACTGATAACTGAAACTAGCAATGGGTGAAGTAACTCAAATGTGACGAAAACTACATTTAAAATAGCTGCCAAAATGAACTCTGCTGTGAGTATGTCTGTGTGTACATCATCTACTTAATGCTAATATCAGTCCTTCTTATATATTTGTTTTGTAGCAGCTGAATTCAAAGCTTCAGTGCAGCAATTCTGTACTAAAGCTGTTTTTGTAATCGATACGTAGCCTATCAACAACTGAGGGAACTATTTTCAGTGGGTTCATTTTAAGTGTCTCCGTGAGATTCAGACCATTTTCCAAACAGTTGGGAAGCTGAAGTCAGATGTAATACATATCCTTCCCTCTCTCTGGTATTGCCTGTCACTTGAATGGCCAGCTAAGCCACATGCCCATACAGATTGACTTGACACACTGTCGGAAATCTGATGCAAGGGCACTCCCATTAATTCCAAATGAAAATGCGTCTAAAAAATGGCTTACAACGGTGCCTAAAGCTCTCTGGCTTAGAGTTGGACTGCCTGTCAAAGTGTGCACCTCTCTCACTCAGGGAGAGCAAGGCAGAGCTAGAGCGAGCGCTGCGTCACAAGGTTATGCGCCCCTCACTGAGCGCTAGATAGAACTTTGTGCTCACGGGTTCCCAATTGGACCTTTTCTGAGGTCTCAGCCAAGCAAGCAGGAAACAGAAGCCCACAGTGGCTTACTGCACGTGCAACAACACGCGCATGAGGGAACTTCTCATAAACACAACACTGTCACTGACCGTTTTCAAAATATACTGAACAAAAATATAAACACAACATGTAAAGTGTTGGTCCCATGTTTCATGAGCTGAAATAAAAGATCCCAGAAAATGTTTATATGCACAAAAAGTATATTTCTCTCAAATTTTGTGCACAAATTTGTTACTGAGCATTTCTCCTTTGCCAAGATAATCCATCCACCTGACAGGTGTGGCATATCAAGAAGCTAAATTAAACAGCATGATCATTAAACAGGTGCACCTTGTGCTGGGATAATAAAAAGCCAATCTAAAATGTGCAGGTTTGTCACACAACACAATACCACAGATGTCTCAAGTTTTGAGGGAGTGTGCAATTGGCATGCTGACTGCAGGCATGTCCACCAAAGCTGTTGCCAGATAATTTAATGTTCATTTGTCTACCATAAGCCACCTCCAACTTATTTTAGAAAATTTAGCAGTGCCTCCAACTGGCCTCACAACCGCAGACCACGTGTAACCACGCCAGCCCAGGATCTCCACATCCGGCTTCTACACAAGTGGGATTGACTGAGAAGAGCCACCCGGACAGCTGATGAAACTGAGTATTTCTGTCTGTAATAAAAGCCCTTCTTTGTGGAGAAAAACCCCCATTCTGATTGGCTGGGCCTGGCTCCCCGGTAGCTGAGCTCCTCCCCAGTCATGTGAAATCCATAGATTAGGGCCTAATGAATGTATTTGAATTGACTGATGTCCTTATGACATAACACACCTTTTATTATAATCCTATTTTCAGACCGTTTCTCTTTCAGTCCCTTTCTCTGTAGCCTAAACCAAGCAGAAAATGCGTGTGCGACACAACAACATATTCAACTTTAGTGCGTGAAAAAATGTATACTGAAGCAAACATTTTTACCCACCTTTTCGATAAAAACATATCCTCATACCTTTCTGTCATGTCAACCATCCATTCAAATAAAATAATTCCACGTGTCCGCTTGGCTTTTGTCTTCATAAACTTTCAGTATCTCTGTCTCGAAACTAGGCTGGATTAGCTACCCCATAAGGTATGCAAATATTTTCTTATTTAAAACGTGGGTGAAATTTGCTTCAGTATATATTTCCCGAGTGACTATAGGACTATAATATATTTACATTACATTTAAGTCATTTAGCAGACATAATAAAAGGCATGCTGGGTGATGTGGTAAAGACGGGTGTATTTTGAAAACTGACGTTGACAGAGTTGTGTTTTATGAGGAGTTATCTCGTGCCTGTGTTGTATCATATACAATGTTTATGTTGCATCGCACAAATGATTGGTCTTCCCAGATTTAGTATGTTTTTGCTGTGACGGAACATACATCCCCCCCCCGTATATTTTCTGTATTCCACAAAGTTCTATCTAGTGCTCAGTGAGGGGCTCTCTCGCTCTCCCTGAGTGAGAGCGGTGCACACTTTGACAGACAGTCCAACACTAAGCAGAGAGGTTTAGGCACTTGGACAAATTTCCAAAATTTGCCGTGGTTCCCCTTTTTAAGGCTTAGACCAATTTTTCAAGACAAATATAACAGTGATGGAAAAATAATATGGTGATATAGATGTTAACCTAAGCCTGTGTTTTCCCACCAGAGTAAATGTGTGTTGGATGCTCTGGACAGCTCAGGGAAGACAGCCCTTCATCACGCAGGTAAGACTTGGTTAGGAATAACTTGTATGCAGAAGGCCTCTATAATGCCTACATGAATGTATGACACTTTATGTCTATAGGGCATCCCTAGGCATCAGCTCTGGGAAAATTGTAACTTGGGCATTGAAGATTCCCACTGAAATGGTGATGTTCATCAGAAATCGATTGAGATCCTATTTGTATTACTTGAGACCATCAAACCTAGGAGGATAAAATGGCTTGATGATTCCTCTTCTTAGGTGCAGAGCAGCAGATAGCCTATCCTCTAAGCATCTCACTGCTGTACCTCAGCTCAAAGTCCTGTTGATGATTACAGAAGCGGCCACGACTATAAGACTAGACTATACCTCGGGTGTAGTCTTATACAGTATATGACAGGAATGTTTCTGTGCCTGGGGTGAACCATACTTTACTAAAGAACATATACATTTAGAGAGGCTTCGGCCAGCAGAGGATGCTTTTATCTGAGGTGCGGGAGCTTGGATCAAAGACTACAGTAAAAAGAGCCATGTCAATTGCATAGTAAGAGACTCTACTGACAGGTTTCTTTCTCCCGGGTTCCAACGTCCATTTATGGGTGACTGCAAGATAATTGCACCATGTTGGACACAGTAGGGTTCTATTCAGGGAGCAAGCTGCTATAGGAGGACTCATGCCGGGGGCCTGTGGGAGAGCTTTGACACGGCTCTCAGTTAGTCAATAACCTGCCGTGGCGTTTTGTATTCGTTCCGTACATAACTCCATGGTGGGCAGGGCATTTTGGGCTTATCAATCCATGTATCTTATTTTTCTCCCTCAGCTGCCAGTGGAAGCATTGGGATTGTCCAAACCTTATGTGAGCACAAGTGTCCGGTAAACATCAAAGACACGGTACGTATGTTATTGGATCAGATACAGTGCTGTTTTCTCCGTCAAGTTATTGTTTGTATCGTCTTCAACTAAAGAAATATCCAGGCCTGAAGTTTTGTTACTACCCTGTGGGTTGAGAGAAGGCTGTTCCGCATAAATGCCGCATGGAGTAGTCCCACTGTACTGGCTCCGCTGTGCCTCAAAAAATGACCAGCAAATTAACATCTGACTGTGTGTGCGTGCGGGTGTGCATGCGAGTGTGTGTTTGTGGAGTTGATGGTGTGTTATTGTGGCGTCAACGGTGTGTATGTGTGTTGGGGCTTCGCTGTGTGTGAGGCATACATTGTGTATTTGTATCGTGGTAGCTGGGCTTGTGGTCTCCAATGGAGACATTGTACATGTCTGTGGTTTCTTTCAGCTCGGTGTTGTTTTTCCTCCACCTCTTTGGGAGGCGTGATGCCACATCCCTGCTGTACAAGATGTCTCCCTCCCGCCAGTTTCACTGACAAACCCACTCCCAGCACACACTCATATAAAAATCCCTATGTTACTTCCAATTACGTTAATTGCAGCACCGGGGTCATATAAAGGGCCGTGAGGGCTTTTATTTATGTAGTGTTTTTACAGTCCTTCTGATCCAGTAATTTACTGCCAGTCTACCACGGGGATACATGTTTAAGATTGTATGTCTCAGTAATATCCAATACAGCACAGTCCGAACCTCTGATTCAACTCCGTAGAGAAGCATACTCTTCCTTTCGTGAGGGTTTGTGTTACATCCGCTGTCCTCAGCGTTTCTCAAATCCTGCATTTCCTTGTACTTTTGCCAAGTCTATAACGTTGACATAGAGCATTTTTCGTAAAACAAGATAGGAATTACGATACTCTTTTGTTAACAAATGAGTCAATTTGGCCCAATCAAAGACGTTAGCGTTTGATGGGGGAAGTATTAGAAAAAAGAGCTGTGCTGCAGTGTAGATATCAAACCTCTCCAATCCAGCTGTGGCTTCTCCTCAACCCTCCTTCATCCTGAAATAGCACGGAACACTGATGCACTCCAAGGAACTGGGTGCTGTGTAGGGCCAGGGAGGGAGTCACACACCAGTCAGAGTTTGTTAAAGTGCATCGCTTTCTCACCCCACTCAAACCCTGGTTGACACATCTTCATTACTGTGAGCCTGTCATCCTGTCTGTATCCTCCGGATAATAAACACACAAGATAACTATGTTGTGTTTCTGTTAGAGAGCTATTGCAGCAATTAAAGTCTCTCTCAGAAACAATCGCGGGTAATGGTGGAGGGCTATCCAATCCGATCCAAATGGGCTTTGATGCCATCTGAATGGCGGTACTTTAGCTGTGTGTGGGCAGAGCCTGCTGTTCAGAAACAGTCGGGCGCGGGAGGCAGTCAGCTGCGGTATGTATCCTTGTTGAGAGGTTTTGTTAAGTTCACGGAGTATGACCTCACTAGGAGGTGATGGAGACAGTCATCAGCAGCGCACACGTCAAGCCAAAGTACCTCATTTGGCTGCATTTCACATTCAGTGGGAGGAGCTGTAGCTAACGCCTGCTCTTACTCTGTGTTACTGTAGGTCAACACCACTATAGCCGTGGTTCACAGTGAAGGGTGAACCTGGATCCTGGTCTCGCTCACATCTGGAACTCATTCATCTTCTCTTCTAACAGAAAGCGCTGGGAAGAACATGCCAACTTGTTAATACTTGACGTGCCACATGCCTATATATCTTCTTTAAATACTGTAAATACTGACAAAATGATGTAACAGAGAGAGAATTCCTGGGATTGGTGGTTTTTGAACATTCACAGTCGCAGAGGGGGGAATGTTTACCGTGTGGTTGGCTGTAATCCATGTTCATGTCAACGCACCGATAAAACACACAGAGACAGAACTATGTCAATACCATTAGAGGATGGTGATGAGGTACTTACTGTAGTCACGCAGGCCTCTCAAATGCAGGAGCGAATGGAGTAGAAATAAGGGAAACTATAGCCAGTGGGGCACATTATTGCTGTAACAATGTGGCTTTGCTAGGACCCTGGGCACTCCTTCATGGTTAACCCTCCCCATCTCTGTGTGTCGGACCAGACAGCCTTAGCCACAGCTCTCTGTGGTGCACCCTGCTGAGTGCTGAGATTACACATGGTTTTAATGTTCGATTGTTACATTAGCCTCCTGGGCCCTGGCAGCCAGCCTCTGCTCTGCTGGCCTAACCCACAGATGCCATACTGTAGCTTTATTTAGGCATGAGGATCAGTCCAGGTATTTCTCATCCCCTTGTTTCCCCCCCCCAGACTGTGAGGGGTATGAAAACATTCACACTCTGGAAAACATTCACACTCTGCGCCTGCCAGGGCTTTGTCTGCCAGAGATGAGGAAAGCAGGACTTTTGTCTTGTTCTGTTTTCAAGACCAAAGTTAGGACTTTCGGCTGGTAAATACATGACATAAGGCCCTTAGAAACCCACATAATAGCTTTGCCCTTTGTGGTGTGTGTTCGTTTAACACTAAGCAAGTCTGACACATTCCCAGTCAAATCTGGCACATCTCTGAACCCCATTTAGATTCCTCATGTGTCAAATGTTGTATTTGTCACACCTACACTGAATGGCTAGTGTTCATTCCTCTTTCCTACCAAGGTTGATCTGTTCTCTCTTAATTTGAGCCAGTTTGCTACATCGGGAAAATAATCCTGCAGCAACAGGAAATGTGGATTATTATAAATTGACATTTTTGTAGGGGTTGATACATTTTTGTAAGGGAAAATCAAGTCCGAAGCCTTTTTAAACCTCAAATAGCCTAAAAGCCTTTTTAAACCTCAAATAGCCTACAAGTTTTACATTTCATGCATTGCTGGAAAGTTCTCCTGCAACAGGATTATCAAATTAAGAACCTACACCTGGATAGACATACACACACACTAACTAAAACTGTAGAGTATGGTCTGAAAAGATTCCAATGTTATTTACCAGAAATCACCCCAGTGACAAAGAATATGGTCTAACTGTCCAGAGTGTGGTCTGAACGTCGGATATGTTAAACAGCTTGGAAGGTTCCATTTTATACACGAGAGAATCATCCAAGGTCATTCATGGTGAATAAGAGCTGTCACTGTCAGTTTTCTCACACCTGGCTGTCAGAAGCCTCATCACCTTGACAGAGCTGGTAGTCAGCGTCTAGACAAGGTCTTGGAAATGTAGGTATCACCAGAGAAATCACTCAACCTACTAGTTATGGTATGTGACGTGTATCTCTGGGGACAATATGTTGCTAATGGTGAAATGCTTTTTAAACTGGCTCCTGGTTTTAGTGTATGGTAGAAGTTAGAAGTAATTAAGTTACTTTGATGTTGATTTTGAAGGTATAGGTATCTTAATTTGATCACCGCATTGCAGGAGAATTTCCTACTGATACATTTTTCACAAGGGAAAATCTGGTCAGAGATTTGTCAGGAGAATTTCCTGCAACACAGGAAATATTTTTTGTTTGTTGTGAATTCAAGGTTCTAAAAAGGCTTCCATAAAGTTTGTCATTTCCACTTAGAAATTTCAGACTTGATTTTCCCTTGTGAAAAATATATCAACCGCTACAAAAATGTCCATGAATTATAATCCACATAATAATTCATATTTCCTTTTGTTGCGGGATTATTTACCTGCTGTAGGAGACTTGCTCAAACTAAGATTCCACATCTGTATGAAGTTTAGTGTCAGCTAAAAAAAGAAAGAAGTGTATTTCACTTTTTATGGTTCGTCCAGAATGTGTTTTCCGAGAGCTTTCAGGGATAATATGTGATTTTCGAGAAATGTTCCATCTAACAGTGAGACAGAAATTGTGTAAATCCTCTTGATTGTGTTAAGAGTCAACGCCCAGTGCAGTGTGTGTAATGTCCTGTGAAGCGGACAGGCTGCGCATGTAGATATTGCCTGCCTCTGCTTTTGATGAGGTGTCAGTTTCCTAAACCGTATTACTAAGACAAGCCAAACCCTGGGAAAGAAAGGATATAAGGAAAGGAATCTAGAAAATATGTGGAACATATGTGTTGTGTACATTATTTGATAAGGAGGACTGTCTGTGCATGGGACGGTGAACGCTGTGTGTGGAGGGGTGTACGAAGGAGTCTGTGTGTGTGAGAGAGCGGGGGGTAGAGTAAAGTTTCTCATTTTCCCTCTCTGAGCTGTGGGGGAGAATGGCTAACTCCGCATGCCAAAATAATATAATAAAAGTCCTTTGCTCTGGTTTGTTTGAGTGGAGGCTGGCGCTATAAAGTCCTGCTTTTATTTCAGCAGGATGCTGAAGGATGTAGCCCAGCCTGTTACCACTCGTCAATGCTCCAATTGTCGTCTTAGGAATTGCATTGTGGTCGTAGACTACATGAGCGAAACAGCTGTTTTTTCTCTGTGCTATACGTCTCGTATGTTTTCATTGCAGCAGACCAAACAATGCTTATAGTGTACAGCAGCTGAATATGTACTGTCGCGCTTACATTCCAATCACTTCTCCCACTTCTTCCTTTCCCGAGAAAACAAGGTTGTGGATCCTTTAACAGTGAACGTCAGTATGTCGGTTTGGGGCCGTATGTGTGCTTCTGTGTTCACCTGCTATGATCAAGGCATCTGAACAGGCCATCTACACAGGATACTGTTACTGTGAGTGAACTATGATGTGTGGGTCCTGCAGGATGGCCTCAGCCCCCTGCTGCTGTCCGCCAGACACGCCCAGACGGAGGTGTGCGGCAGCCTCCTGGACTGGGGAGCCGACGTCAACGCGTGTGATAACAACGGCAGGTAGGGGAGGACTCATCTGGCAGATCACACGTGCCTTCCACTTCATAACTTCATCTCATCATTACAGGGTTGTCTACAAGCACGTTACATTATAATGCCTTGATGGTGAGGATGATGATGATGATGGTGAGAATGATGGTGAGGGTGATGATGATGGTGAGAAGGAGGGTGATGATGTTAATGATGAGTATTGTGATGACGACAATGACAATACTATTTCTGACTGTGTGATACAGGACAGCGGTGATGCTGGCCAGTGAGAGCAGCAGTGTGTCTGTAGTGGAGGTTCTGGTCCAGAGAGGAGCTGACCTCCAGGCTGTGGACTCTTTGGGTCACGACGTCCTGCACTACGCCAAAATGTCTGGCAGCAGTGAAGTCAAGGCCGTCCTCACTGCAGCGCTGCACAAGGCCCACTCCGACTCAGGTGAGACAGGAACTGTCTTCATTACTGGATCGTGCCTAGTATGAGGCAGTTGACCAGAGACTCTAGCAGACTCCTTCAGGCTTAATTTCCCTTCAAATCTATTTGAGGTGTGTGGAAGTTATGACATTCATGCACAGTGTTTCCCAACTCCAGTCCTCCATTGCCCTCAACAATACACATTTATTTCTACCCATGTACATCATTGACCTCTTTGTGGTCAAGCTTTGAAATGCAGCTTTTCAGTTTGCCTGTTATGCAGAATTGACCCAACACTGCCATCTTCAGGCTGTCCCATGAATGTTGTTCCCCCCTTCTCTCCTCTCCTCATTCACAGACACCCCGAAGTCTCCAAAGTCCCCCAAAACTCCTCAGGTAAGTTACCAGTACTTCAGCTTCTGCAATCTTGCTATCTTCTTCCAAACTTCACAACTGCAACCTGTTGTCCTGCTCATTGACCCTACACACATTCACTTGATATGAATGTGATAAATTACACTTATTAGTCTAATCAGAAGGAATAATACAAATGAAACAGTCAGAACCAACCTCTTGCCACAGTATCATCATTAAACAATCAATCTTGAATAAGATTGTTAGCTTTCTTTTTAAACCTTGTGTTTTTTTTACACAATGAAACTTGTTTTGAAATGCACTTGAAGCAGCATGTATTTTATTTTTTATTTAACTAGGGAAGTCAGTTAAGAACAAATTCTTATTTACGGCCTACCAGGGAACAGTAGGTTAACCGCCTTGTTCAGGGGTAGAACAACAGATTTTTTACCTTGTCAGCTCGGGGATTCGATCCAGCAACCTTTCGGTTACTGGCCCAACGCTCTAACCACTAGGCTACCTGCCACCCCAAAACAGGACAATGTATGAGCATGAATCTAACACCTTAGCTAAACAGATTACTCTCCAAGCCCTTGCTACTCCTGGATAAATACCTTCTCTTTGATTACAAGTTCTCCAAATGTTTGATTCTTCTTTTTCACTAGCTAACCTAACTAAACACTGCGGGATCGTTCTTCTGTTTTTGTTCTTCTTTCTTCCCACTCCTTCACTCACACCTCAGCATGATCAAGTGGCTAGATTAGGTGGCGATCCAAGCACAACTCCCAAAAAACGAAAAGCACCTCCACCTCCCATAAGTCCTGTACAGGTAAAGGCATGTCTCTCTCTGTCAGTCAGTCTGCCTACTTGTCAGTCTGACTGCCTGCCTGTCAATCAGTCTGCCTGTCTGTTTTGGGTCTGTTAGTTTCCCGTCTGTGTGGCTATCTATGTATCTGCTTCCCTTTTGATTGATCCTTAGCCCTGTTTGTGTCAGGTAACGCTTTACTTTTACTCTGAATTAAGTTCTTGAACGTTATAATATGTGTTGACCTCGTATGTGTCTGTTTGAATTCCCAGTAGTAATTACTGTGTCTTATAGAGCAAAACGCGTAAGAAATGTAATTCACCTTTGTATCTGTTTGGATACCCAGTGTTGTCCTTAAATGTTTTGGACCCTCACCCTGCTTGTCTACTGCTTTCATTCAAGGACTCTTTGTATTCAGTGCATTAGGGTTGTTATTCTGTCTGTCTCAGGGTAATTGTATGTATTGACTATTGCTGAAGTACTGTAACTGAAAGGTCTAGTTCCGAACGCAGGAGTAAACACTGAGAAATGTCATTTATGTTTTATGTTTCCAAACTTTCTAGATGTCGAGCCCCAACTCTCCCGCGTACATGACCCCAAATGAAACTCCGGTTTCCAGTAAATGTTTTGGATCTAAAGTATTCAATTATAAGGTACATGCACTTACACTCAATCATTTCTTAGAAGTCATTACAGGGCTCTCATTTAAAAGCTATTTTCTCTAAAGTATTATCTTGGTTGTTGCCCGTCATGTTTTTGTTCTGTGTCAATATTTTTGTTTATGTTGGTTTTGCTCACTGCTCGCTCTCTCTCTCTCGTCCCCCCCATCCCATCCCCTCTCGGTCTCAGGAGGAGGAGTTGCAGAGCGTGTCTCTGAGGGAGGAGGTAGAGAAGCTACAGGGGGAGAAGTGCATACTGCTAGAGACCATTGAGGATCTGAAGCAGATTGTGGACCAGACTGTGACTATAAGCCAGACGGAGACGGAGCCAGGGCCCAAGGCGAGTTACAGCTACAGCGCAGGCCTTTAATATCACTTGCCTGCGCTGCTTTGATCCCAGGCCTCTAGCATTCTCTGTCCCCTTTCTATCTCTCTGGAACCCATTTATACAGCTGCTGTGCTGTGTTTTTAATGGCTAGGGATGTTCAGGTAGAGAATCCTGCCTGCTCCAGGGCACTGTCCTGCTGTAGCTCAAAACCCCACACAGTCACCCACACTGTTGACTAATATTACTACATGTACTAATGGAAGGTTATGGAAGTCTCATGAGATGCCCCAAGAACTTAACATATTCCCTGGTAGTCCAAACCATTGCAGGTTAACTGTATAATTGTGTTGATACAGGCAGAGGACTGTGGGAAGGTAGACTCAGCTCTAGTAGTGGCCCTACAAGCAAAGATTACTGCTCTGTCTCTGGAGAACCAGCAGTTAGCCCAGATACTCAAGGTAAGCTGTCAAACGAAACAACTCGTCATTCCAAGAGCGTAGATATCCCATTATAGTGATAATAGGCCCTTTCTCTGTCAATCGTAATACCAGTGTTTTGTTTACTATAATTTGTCACTCTACATAAGAAATATCCATTAAGATCCTAAAAATCGACTAAACAGTGGTTACTTATTTTTCCTCAATTCTCATCTCTCCATCTCTCTGTAGAAGCGTCCATCTCCCCAGGGAGGTGAGGGGGGCCATGAAGACTCGTCCCGTCCAGATAGTATGAACTCTAACGCCTCCTACCACACCACCCACGAGTCCCCCAGCGAGACCCTGCTCCAGCCTCAAGTGACCGAGGAGGACATGTCTGAAGGGTCCGCCCTGGAGCTCAGCATCACCTCCCTGAGACAGGAGGAGGAAGAGAGTGAGGAGGGGGGGAAGGAGGGAGGCGAGGAGGAGATCAGGCTGCTGAGGGAGACCCTAGGGAGCATCCAGTCTAAACTACAGGAGACGCAGAAGGAGAACCGCACACTCCATGCCAGGTTCATACCTGAGCAGGATGAGGAGAAGGGAAGGGAGGGAAAGGTGCTGTTTGAGAGTCTAGCAGAGCTCCAGGCCAAGCTGACGGAGACACAGGAGAAACACCAGCAGGCCAGAGAGGAGGTGCTGGCCCTCAGGGCACAGATTGAAAGAGGAGGTGCTGGAGGAAGAGAATTGGCAGAGCAGGAGCTCCAGAGACTGAGAAGCTCTCTGGAGCAGGAAGTGAAAGAGCTGAGGTCCCAGCTGGCCCAGTCAGGGCAGCAGAGGGAGAGGGATGTAGGCCGGATCAGGGAGCTAGAGGCCAGGCTGAAGGCAGCAGACCACAGCTCTGATCACGATAAGAGTTTGCTGGTGGACCGGTACAAGGAGGCACAGGAGGAAATCAGGATGCTGCAGGAGGCGCTGAGGGGGACGGTCCCTGTGGAGGCTGCAGCTAATGACTTTGAGGAGATGAAGGGTGAGCTGGGGAGTGTTATTGATGGGCTGCAGCGCCGCCTGCTGGAGCTCTCCAAGTCCTACAGCGAGGCCAAGAGTGAACTGAGCTCCACCAGGAACCAGCTGGAGGAGACCCGGGCTGTCAAGTCTAAGCCTGGCAGCCCTGTATTCTCCCCAGTCAAAGAGCAGGACACGCTGAGGAGCAGAGTGGAGGAGCTGCAGGCATCGTTAGCCGACACACAGGGCAAGTACTCAGCCTCTCTGGAGGAGATCGCCCTCCTGAAGCAGGAGGCTGATGCTCTGGCCCAGGGGTCAGTGGCATTAGCTGACCACACCCAGGTGGTGTCCTCTCTGGGCAGCGCCATCAAGGACCTGGAGGACCAGGCAGACGCTCTGAGACAACAGCTGTCCCAGAGGGCCCTGCAGGTGGACGCCCTACAGAACAGACTGACCGTGGAGAAGGACCACACACCGGACGACTCTATATCACGGCTGGAGCACGAGCAGATGAGAGGGGGTCTGGAGACTGAGGTGGGCCACCTGACGCAGCTTCTCCAGGGGGCCCTGAGGAAGCAGGATGAGGTGGCTCTGGATGCGGCTGCAGCGTGGCAGGAGCTGAAGGAGGGAAGGAGCAAGAGGGAGGCCCTGCAGGAGCTGGCCGTCAGCAGGGAGAAGGAGAACCACGCTCTGAGCACCAAGCTCAGAGGTGCCCAGGATGCCATAGCTCAGCTGAAGAAGCTGGTGGAGGGACACGTCAGCTCAGAGAGAGAGAAGAATAAGAAGGTTTGTAAGTTACAGCTTTCTGTTGGTAGAGTGTTTAGTACAATGTTCACCAGTAATGATATAGCAAATTTCCCTGGTTTGGCAAAGGAAATACTTTGAGTTTAGAAAGCTATCCCTCTATTTTGCTTCCTCATGACATTTTATTTTGTTGTGGCCATATGATAGACAGTTTCGTTCCTTGTATTGATCCCCCGCGTTGTTTGTGTCTCAGATTGATGACCTGTCGAGAGAGGTGGGGAAGTTAAAGGATGCCTTAAACAGCCTATCTCAGCTATCCTACAGTGCAGGCTCTGCCAAGAGACAGCAGACCCTGCAGCAGCAGCAGCTGGACAACCTACAGCAGCAAGTCAAGCAGCTGCAGTACCAGCTAGGGGTGAGTCGTGAGTCATACACCTTCACACTATAGCTAATATGGCTCATTCAACCATGAATCAGTATACTACATTCACCCTCACTCCGATAGCGTCAGAGAAGACAGGATACACTGTTTACACAAATCCCTTCGACTAAGGACTTTCCTGGAACAACTGCCAGACAGTTGGAAGCGGAATTGCGATGAATTATGTGCTGAAATTAAGATCTCTGTACTGTCATGATTAGCCTCCGTGTTAGAGCCAAGAGATGTAATGTACTGATACAGGGCATCCTCCTCTGGTCCAGGGGAGGCCAAACGGGACCCTCCTGTATCTCACCATCTGCCACTGCTTGTCACAGGCTGCACACGTTGGTGTATACGTTGGCTTTATCAAACCTATGCATCAAACTGTATGTGTAGATGGCTTGACAGAAATGGTAGCAGGAGTTGAATGTTGAACCTTTGTTGCACACACATCCAGATGATGCTGCGTAATATGTTTGCGCATTAACGCTGTCGGTGTGATCAAGGCCTTAGCCATTGACCACCCTGTTCCTCTGGATGTACTGTGCAAATCAGATGGCTCTGAGGAAGGACATTTGACATGTAGATGCTGATCTTTGAAGGACGTCTACTGTAATTTATGATTTCTGTTTCGGTCACTGCTGGGTGTTTGCCTAAAATATTCAGTCTTTGGTTTATTGCTTATCTTTCATGATTCTGAGCAGTTTCATCATGGTTTTTATAGCTGATGTATGATATTCCACTAACCAATTGGTTAACGCGCTAGCCTGTTTCTGCATCTCTTTACTATAGGAGTCAAAGAGGCAGCACCATGAGATTGTGTCCGTATACAGGATGCATCTCCTATACGCCGTTCAGGTACGTTTTTATGCATACTGGGTACTCTGTGATTTCATATTAAATGGAGCAGATGTGGTTTTAATGGTATTACGTCATTGCTTTGTTCCTCATAGGGTCAGATGGATGAGGACGTTCAGAAAGCCTTGAAGCAGATTCTGAGGATGTGCAAAATGCCAACAGAAGCCAAATTAAGTGTCTGAGATGGAGCAGCCTATCTATCTACTGCCAGTGCTGGAGAGGAGACAAGGAAACGACATCCTTACACGCTGGTCTCCTAACCTACATGGCCTGTCACACATGTGTGCCGCATCCGTCCATCAAAGACACACGTCCAGCAAAATCAAAGATAATGATTCTTCATTTGTCTACAAATTATTTCAGAGGGGAGCTACAATATGAAGAATCCTTGTCAATAGATTTGAATGGCATCCTATCTTTGAACTAGCAGTGTTAGTTTTGTATTGTTGTCAATTAGTTTTTAATTGTAACTCTGGTTTTCATGACAATGATATAATCCAATTTTTGGGACCTCTGCATGCAATTTTTCCTAAATCAACCACATGCAAAATGCTTTTTCGACACATTTATCAATATTTTCCTAATAGCATAAAATGTTTATGAAAACTAATAGTTTCAAATGTATGGAAGCTTTTTCTAGATACATTTATGAAATTAAAACAAAGAAGTTTGGTAGTTGTATTTTTTAACAACCCTATTTGGGGGTTTTGTATAAATTCAATATTGTGTGTGATAACCTAGGCCCTTTTTAGTGTCTGCGATCTGTGAATGCCAATTTTACCCAACTGGGGGTTTTTGTCCTCATTTACACCATATTCCCTTGGAGGCTTTTTAAATCAATATGACTTTATGAACAGAATCGACCTTTTGAGTAATGTAACCCCCCATTGCGTCAACAATGATATTTATTGAGCAATGATCCAGTACTTGAAGGGTGAGGTGGTATCAGATCTCTGGGGAGTGTCTCTCTGAGGACAGAAAATACCAATGTGACTAATGCACTTTCATCATGCTGTACTCCCATTCAAACTCCATATTGCCTCAGCAGATTACCTGTCCCATCCGGGACATCTTAGTTTTTGTGTCCCATGTGCCTGCTCCTTCTGTGTTGAAGCCTGACAGACTTGTCTTGATTCTTGATCTTCTTCCCTCATTTTGTAATATCATTATAGTGTAAGAACTGTAGCAGGTAGTCATATATATTTTTTTTTTTGGGGGGGGTGGGGGGGGTGAAACAACCAACTATTTCAGTGTTACTCTATCTTGGTATGGCAGCATGTGAGTCTTTTGGACTGTTGCTCAGCCTCATTCAAACCACTTCATCCACATACTGTACATGAGCAGTAGAGTAGGTATAGTAAGCACCATAAAACACGAAGTTCATTACTCATAAATATGGCTATAATCTCCGGTGGACAGATGCACGTAACATAATGGTACTAGCATCTGTCGACAGACTGGGATGCGTTACGAACGAGGAACTTTGTTCTGGTAAGCAGATTCTTCATCATTTGGACAAATCACGATTTCGCAGGCGCTCTCGTTTTTAGGAAGGGGACATCCGGCCCATAGATTTGCCCAACACTGGCTGGTTTATCCGTTTAAAGGGGTGGAGATTTAGCTAGTCTTGTTCAAGAGGCCATTGTTCCGATCTAGAAGCAAGATTTCGACTGCACCTACAGTCTTTCTTCGGTACTGCAGTTTAACTGATGCCCGGCCAAGAAAGACAATTCACATAGACGATACAATAGAGAAATTATATTTAAAAAGTCCAAAAAAGACACTTAAATCGTCACCTTTGTGCACACACATCCATTGAATTATTTAAATAATTGTCGCTGGGGCAGATTAGATTTGTTTTTATATACATTTTCATACACAGCCGAACATATAAAAATGTTCTATTCATCCAATGTCTGTCATATTTTTGGATCACGTGATGATGTCGTCGCTAATCGCTCTGTGTGCACTGAGTGCTAGTGAGTTGGGCTGAGTAAATCGGATGCAACCCGAATATAGACGGTCCATGAGTTGGCGTGTGCGAACGTGAGAAGATTACGTTGAAACAACGGTCGGACATTTTAGACGCTCTAGTTCTAGTTTAGTGGTCTCGTTAGTACATTTTTTAAAACACGTCTCCTGGCGCAATTACGCAATAATTTTGTTCTGGATGTCCGGGATTAGTAGGGCTCCAATTTGGTGCTGTATCATTGTGGCCTGGTAATAGTACGAACTGCACTGCCACTGTTGACCTCTACAAATCATCATCACTCTTTGGAAAACAAGCTCCATTATAGTTGTACCACTAAACTGGTACAAGGAACAATGCTGAAGATGCATCCAATGAGAAATAGTTGAGTATATTAGTGGGTTGAACACTCTTACATTGACTGCCATGTATTACACAGTGTACTCCCATAGTGATCACAGTGATGTGCAATTACAACAGACACGTGATATGCAGGATGACTCCAGTTATGGATGTTATACATAACCCGAACCTATACATACCACCACAGTGCTGTACTCTGTGGTTTCAGCATTCTTTGGGCTCCTCACTGTGTTTACACAGGTGGCTCAATTATGGGCAAACGACCAACATATCAGTATTGGGCTGCCTGTGTAAACACAGCCTAAATTATTGAGGATGATCCACTACACCGGAGCAATAGAATATAATAGAACATGATGAAGACAGGAGTGAAGTTATATCCCAGGTCACTCGATGACTTTATCTAAATCTCTTGTTAATAAGGTTAAAAAAAGAAGACTTTTCTTCTTTGTGACAGAGGTTAATAAGCATTGCCTGAATGTTTTGAATTTAGAAAGGGATACGGATGAGATGCCCCTTGTCTCCTGTTGTTTTTACAACTGTTTTTGTAATGGAAACTGATTTTGATGTGTCTGTTTGCCAGTTGTTTTTCACCCAATTCAATAAATTGTGAAGACCTCGCCTGTTGCCTTTTCCATAAATATGGCGTGTATTGATCCAATTGGCTGTGGGGATGATTGCTTTTTATTTCAACCCCTGCCAGAGAGCCCAAGGGCCCTAATCAATAATAAATTAGGATGACAGAGGGGCTTCTGCCAAACAATTAAAGAATGACTAGCTCTGATTTCAACACATACCACTTTTGGTGACGTAAAGCAGGTGGACATCATTTGTTCTCTGGAAAACGTACTTCTTTTTAGAAAAAGTAGAGCATTAGATGGATGTTGAAATGGTAAGCGGCTCAGGTTTCCCCAGGCATGGATGTCGTGTGTTATATGTATAATGGCTATTAGATACGGATTTATCTCTATTAGCCTGACATCAGACTGCATTTACAGCCCTGATGACATCCTCCTTATGTATACAGGGACCTGTTTCTAAGACTTTTGCCTGGACAGTCACTATTCCCTATCTCTGGTCATTATTCATGTCTGTTCCTCTCAGGCCTAGATTCAATCTGTAGCGCAGAAGATCTACACTATAGTGCGGAATTTAAATTAAAAGGCAATGTTCCCATGTTCGAGGAGACCACATTCAAGGTAAATGCTGCCATGGCTGTAACTAATTTGAAAAAAGAAATGAATAATAAAAATATATATTTTGTACACAAAGAAAATCAATTACGGGTCAGCATTGAACATTTCTCTCCCGGTTGTTGATCAAAGCTCAGAATGCTTATATCCTTGATCTGACTGAGTTCTATTCGCACCTGCGTCTTTGCGAATGAGTGGAATCGTGAACAGTTGTGTGTTCACTATGTTTGCCTCCATCCTCCGGATTTGCCTCCCAGGTAAGCCTTTTTATCAGCACTTTCACCAATGTCTCAAACAGCTGAGGGCCTGAGACATGAAATTAACTACATTTTTCTTTATACATTTTCTCTGACAACCTAGAGAACTTAGGTTGTCATGGAAAATGTATGGAGTAATATTTTAAAAAGTACAATATTTTTGTTAGGAACATAGTGAAGTAAAAGTTGTCAAAAAATATAAATAGTAAAGTATATACCCCCAAAATGACTTAAGTAGTACTTTAAAGTATTTTTACTTAAGCACTTTACACCACTGGTTCTAAAATTGCCCTTTGTCCGGCATCTCGCAAACATACTCCGTGCTTCTAGTTCCGACAGTGCAGTAATATCTAACAAGTAATCAAACAAATTCACAACAACTACCTTGTACACACAAATGTAAAGGGATGAATAAGAATATGTACATACAAATATATGGATGAACGATGGCCGTGCGGCATAGGCAAGATGCAGTAGATGGTATAGAATACAGTATATGCATATGAGATGAGTAATGTAGGATATGTAGACATTATTAAAGTGACGTTATTTAAAGTGACAGGTGTTACCATTATTATATCAATTTATTACATTTATTAAAGTGGCCAGAGATTTCAGTCTGTATGTTGGCAGCAGCCACTCTGTGTTAGTGATGGCTGTTTAACAGTCTGATGGCCTTAAGATAGAAGATCTTAGATATAAGATAGAAGTTTTTGTCTCTTGGACCCAGCTTTGATTCACCTGTACTGACAGTACCTTCTGGATGGAAGTGGGATGAACAGGCAGTGGCTCGGGTGGTTGTTGTCCTTGATGATCTTTTTGGCCTTCCTGTGCTCGGGTGCTGTAGGTGTCCTGGATGGCAGGTACTTTGCCCCTTTGATGCGTTGAGCAGACCACACTACCATCTGGAGAGCCTTGAGGTTGTGGGCGGAGCAGTTGCCGTACCAGGCGGTGATACAGCCTGACAGGATGCTCTCGATTGTGCATCTGTAAAAGTCTGAGTGTTTTAGGTGACAAGCCACATTTCTTCAGCCTCCTGAGGTTCACACTGTCTGTGTGTGTGGACCGTTTCAGTTTGTCTGTGATGTGTACGCTGAGGAACTGAAAACTTTCCACCTTCTCCACTACTGTCCCATTGATGTGGATGGAGGGATGCTCCCTCTGCTGTTTCCTGAAGTCCACGATCATCTCCTTTGTGTTGTTGACGTTGATTGAGAGGTTATTTTCCTGACCGCACACTCCGAGGGCCCTCACCTCCTCCCTGTAGGCCCTCACCTCCTCCCTGTAGGCCGTCTCGTCGTTGTTGTTTATCAAGCCTACCACTGTAGTGTCGTTTGCAAACTTGATGATCGAGTTGGAGGCATGCATGGCCACGCAGTCGTGGGTGAACAGGGAGTACAGGTGTTGGCTGAGCACGCACCCTTGTGGGGCCCCAGTGTTGAGGATCAGCGGGGTGGAGATGTTGTTTCCTATCCTCACCACCTGGGGGCGGCCTGTCAAAATCCAGGACCCAGTTGCACAGGGCGGGGTTGAGACCCAGGGTCTGAAGCTTAGTGATGAGTTTGGAGGGTACTATGGTGTTAAATGCTGAGCTGTGGTCAATGAATAGCATTCTTACATAGGTATTTCTCTTTTCCAGATGGGATAGGGCAGGGTGATGGCGATTGTGTTGTCTATGGACCTATTGGGGTGCTAAGCAAATTGGAGTGGGTCTAGGGTATCAGGTAGGGTGGAGGTGATATGATCTTTAACTAGTCTCTCAAAGCACCTCATGATGGCAGAAGTGAGTGCTATGGGGCGATAGTTATTTAGCTCATTTACCTTTGCTTTCTTGGGAACAGGAACAATGGTAGCCATGTGGGCACAGCAGACTGGGATTGATTAAATATGTCCGTAAACACACCAGCCAGCTGGTATGCGCATGCTCTGAGGACGCGGCTAGGGATGCCGTCTGGGCCGGCAGCCTTGTGAGGGTTAACACGTTGAAATATTTTACTCACGTTGGCCACAGTGAAGGAGAGCCCACAGGCTTTGGTAGCGGGCCGTGTCAGTGCCACTGTATTGTCCTCAAAGCATGCAAAGAAGTTGTTTAATTTGTCTGGGAGCAAGACGTCAATGTCTGCAACAGGGCTGTTTTTTTTGTGTGTGTAATCCGTAATTGACTGTAGACACTGCCACATACGTCTCGTGTTTGAGTCATTGAATTGCGACTCTACTTTGTCTCTGCACTGATGCTTTGCTTGCTTGATTACCTTGCGGAGGGAATAGCTACACTGTTTGTATTCAATCATGTTTCCAGTCGCCTTGCCATGATTATAAGTGGTGGTTTGCACTTTCAGTTTTGTGCGAATGCTGCCATCAATCCACAGTTTCTGGTTGGGGAAGGTTTTAAATGTCACAGTGGGTACAACATCACTGATGCACTTGCTAATAAACTCGCTCACCAACAATGTTGTTGTCTGAGGCTACCCGGAACATATCCCAGTCCACGTGATCGAAGCAATCTTGAAGAATGGAATCCGATTGGGCAGACCAGCGTTGGATAGACCTGAGCACGGACGTTTCCTGTCTTAGTCTATAGGCTGGGAGCAACAAAATGGAGTCATGGTCAGATTTGCAGAAGGAAGGGTGGGGGAGAGCTTTGTATGCATCGTGGAAGTTAGAGTAGCAATGGTCCAGAATGCTACCAGCTTGTGTCGCGCATTCGATATGCTGACAGAATCTAGGAAGCCTGGTTCTCAGATTAGCTTTGTTAAAATCCCCAGCTACAATAAATGCAGCCTCAAGATATATGGTTTCCAGTTTACATAGAGTCCAGTGAAGTTCTTTCAGAGCCGTCGAGGTATCTGCTTAGGGGGATATACACTTCTGTGACTATAATTGAAATAGTACATAAAAAAACGAATTACTGAATAGTTTCCTAAAGACCTGAAGCAAGGTGACCATCTCTGTCGGCGCCATTGTCTCAGGCCCTCGGGCCATTTGAGAGAGTGGTGAATGTGCTGCTAAAACGGCTTATCCGGGAGGCAAATCCGGAGGACGCAGGCGAACATAATGAACATACAACTGTTCATGATTCCACTCATTTGCAAAGAGGCAGGTTACATTTTGAATGTTTAGCAGGATAGGAAAATTGTGAAATGCACTTACAGTATCAAGAGAACACTTGGTCATCCCTACTGCCTATGGTCTGGCGGACTCAGTTGTAGTCAGAAGTTTACATACACTTAGGTTGGAGTCATTAAAACTAGTTTTTCAAACACTCCACAAATTTCTTGTTAACAAACTATAGCTTTGGCAAGTTGGTTAGGACATCTACTTTGTGCATGACACAAGTAACTGTTTACAGACATATTATTTCACTTCTAATTTATAATTCACATATCAGAATTCCAGTGGGTCAGAAGTTTACATACTCTAATTGACTGTGCCTTTAACAGCTTGGAAAATTTCAGAAAGTGATGTAATGGCTTTAGAAGCTTCTGATTGACTAAATGATGTCATTTGAGTCAATTGGAAGTGTACCTGAGGATGTATTTCAAGGCCTACCTTCAAACTCAGTGACTCTTTGCTTGACATCATGGAAAAATCAAAAGACATTTTTTGGAGACCTCCACAAGTCTTGTTTATCCTTGGGAGCAATTTCCAAAAGCCTGAAGGTACCACATTCATCTGTACAAACAATAGTCCGCAAGTATAAACACCATGGGACCACACAGCTGTCATACCGCTCACGAAGGAGACACATTCTGTCTGCTTGAGATGAATTTACTTTGGTGCGAAAAGTGCAAATCAATCCCAGAACAACAGCAAAGGACCTTGTGAAGATGTTGGAGGAAACAGGCACAAATTATATAGATCCACAGTAAAACGAGTCCTATATCGACAACCTGAAACACAGCTCAGCAAGGAAGAAGCAACGGCTCCAAAACCACCATAACAAAGCCAGAATACGGTTTGCAACTGCACATGTGGACAAAGATCATACTTTTTGAAATGTCCTCTTGTGTGATGAAGCAAAAATAGAACTGTTTGGCCATAATGACCAACGTTATGTTTGGAGGAAAAAGTGTGAAGCACGGGGTGGCAGCATCATGTTGTGGGGGTGTTGTGCTGCAGGAAGGACTGGTGGAAAATTATGTGGATATATTGAACATCTCAAGACATCAGTCAGGAAGTTAAAGCTTGGTCGCAAATGGGTCTTCCAAATGGACAATGACCCCAAGCATACTTCCAAAGTTGTGGCAAAATTGACAACAAAGGACAACAAAGTCAAGGTCTTGGAGTGGCCATCACAAAGCCTTGACCTCAATCCTGTAGAAAATTTGTGGGCAGAACTGAAAAAGCGTGTGCAAGCAAGGAGGCCGACAAACCTGACTCAGTTACACCAGCTCTGTCAGGAGGAATGTGCCAAAATTCACCCAACTTCCACCCAGCTTGTGGAAGGCTACCCTAAACGTTTGACCGAAGTTAAACAATTTAAAGGCAATGCTACCAAATACTAATTGAGTGTATGTAAACTTCTGACCCACGGGGAATGTGATTTAAATAAATCAAAGCTGAACTAAATCATTCTCTCTACTATTATTCTGACATTTCACATTGGCGCTGGAAGGAATGGCAGCAGTTTTACAGGTGCCCAACCCTGTTTTATTTCTTTACTTACACACACACACACACACACCTTTTTTTTCTCGCAATATTGGTTAGAGCCTGTAAGTAAGCATTTCACTGTATGGTGTTGTATTAGGCGCACGTGACAAATAAACTTTGATTTGATTTGAAAACTAAGTGGTGATCCTAACTGACCTAAAACAGGGAATTTTTACTAGGATTAAATGTCAGGAATTGTGAAAAACTGAGTTGAAATGTAGTTGGCTAATGTGTATGTAAACTTCCGACTTCAACTGTAAGTATATTTTAGAAATTACGTTTAATTTTGATACTTAAAAATAAAATACTTTTAGACTTTTACTCAAGTACTATTTTACTGGGTGACTTTCACTTTTACTTGAGTAACTTTCTATTAAGGTATCTATACTTTTACTCAAGTATGACACTTGGTTACTTTTTCCACCACTGATTAAAACCATCCCGCGACTCCTGCGGTGTCTACAAACATCCCCCAAACAAACAAAAACCGACTCTCTGAGAAAGAGTGCACAACTTGTAAATAGTCGCTGTCAGTCAGGTGACTAGCTTCCGGCAGAGACTTCTGTTGCAGTAATGCTCTGGCTAGTATTACTTAGCCAGCTATAAGGAAGTAAGAAGCTTACGTGAATCGTAGCCTACCTCAGTAGCATAATTTCTGCTCTTGCTGAGTTCTCAAAATAACTTTGTTTTACAGAGCGTAGGCTACTGAGACAGATAGTGATGTGGCGCTTAGTGGTGAGGCAGGCTGCAATGCATGCAGGAGGAAGCAGAGAAGTTAGTACCCAAACTTGGGGTCGGGCACCATGTGGGATCCCTTGAGAAAATCAGTACTAATCTTACCAAACAAGTTAGGAACGTTTAGTCTCTGATGCCACGTGTCAGTGTGAATCATTTCTCATATTTCCTCCCTTTCAGGGGAATAACATTACAGTGGCTAATAGGCTATGTGTTTGTAGATCGACTGAGGTGAATGAACGTACAGCAGCCAAGGTGATAATGGATGGGGTCATTTTTGCTTGTTTTTGCTGGTCTCTAAATAGCATAAAGTTTTTTTTATTTGTATAGAAATGCAGTTAATAAGCTTCAACTTTTCAAAAACAGGAGGACACTGACTGCTGATGTAGCCTCACCGACGGCAAGCAGCACACATATTTGACAGTTCTGCCCTCGCTTTGACTTATTGGAAGTCATTCTCAATTGATCATTTTCTTCAGAGAAGAGGGAATAAGATGAATGTGCCCTGCAGACATGTACTGTATGCACAGTCGTTCTCCTGCTGCCAAACACACCCATCACAAGTGCATATTATTGTGCCTGCAGGCGAGCATGACTGTGATCTGTGGTTCTTTGTGATTGTAATCTACCCTGAAAGTAATTCTCCAATAGCATTCAAACTTTTCCTGAGCCTCATATTAACATCACTGCTGTACCCCGGTAAAGGGAAAGGCATTCTGTTAAAGGCCTCAGGGAAGTTAGAAAGGGTTGGGACCAGGGTCGGGGAGTAACAGATTAAAGATGTAAACCGTTACATGTAAGGGCTAATATATATATTTTTATCTTTAGTCCGTTACGTTACAAGCTAATATATTCAAATCAAATCAACTTTATTTATATAGCCCTTCGTACATCAGCTGATATCTCAAAGTGCTGTACAGAAGCCCAGCCTAAAACCCCAAACAGCAAGCAATGCAGGTGTAGCAGCACGGTGGCTAGGAAAAACTCCCTAGAAAGGCCAAAACCTAGGAAGAAACCTAGAGACGAACCAGGCTATGTGGGGTGGCCAGTCCTCTTCTGGCTGTGCCGGGTGGAGATTATAACAGAACATGGCCAAGATGTTCAAATGTTCATAAATGACCAGCGTGGTCGTATAATAATAAGGCAGAACAGTTGAAACTGGAGCAGCAACACGGCCAGGTGGACTGGGGACAGCAAGGAGTCATCATGTCAGGTAGTCCTGGGGCATGGTCCTAGGGCTCAGGTCCTCCGAGAGAGAGAAAGAAAGAGAGAAGGAGAGAATTAGAGAATGCACACTTAGATTCACACAGGACACCGAATAGGACAGGAGAAGTACTCCAGATATAACAAACCGACCCTAGCCCCCCGACACATAAACTACTGCAGCATAAATAAATAAATATTGTAATCAGATTACAGATACTTTTGAAAAACTAGATGATTATTTCAGGGATTACTTTTGAATTCAGAAAGGATGTTTGCGAAAATAAATCTTTAACACTTCTCTGTTTTCTCAATGACATTAGAAAAAAGGAGCAAGTTTAAATTTGTTCCAACTTTGCGAATCTGACCACAAGTCAGAGACCACTACGATGACACGCCAAATGTGTTTGATGGATCACGGGAAAAGAGCAGGAATGGGCTTTTGTAGGCTACAGTCTAAGCTGTGTCTTCCAATGGGCGACTGCTGTCGGCATCCAAAGATTATCCAACTTGAATAAACGCTTGGAGGTCAGGATGACAGCAGTGGTGTAGTGTACGGTGATACAGATATCACTTATTATTGATATCTACATAGCACATTGATGTGAATCACACTGCTGCTCTCTCATTTAGCTATTTGTGTCTTATGGATTGTGGTTGTTGTGGGTGGCTGTTCACAAATCAAAATGTCTATATGAACCCAATAATGGTTCATTTCAAGAAGTTTAAACTGCCTATCAGTCATTGTTTTGGAAACCAGTGGACAGCCAGTGAAAATGCACTGTTGCAACAGCTGCATAGTGCGGATCCCAGCCTAAGAAATAAAGTGGGACTTTTATTACTCAGTCTAATGCATGCCAGCTAGGTAAACTTTAACATTGCAGGATAAATCAATAGATGTTGTTCAATTGGTAACATAGATTGTTGTCTTCTTCTTATGTCTCGTAAGGGAAAGTCATCTAAAAGTAACAATGTAAATAGATTAAGTTACTGAGTTTGGGTAATCCAAAAGTTACGTTACTGATTACAATTTTGGACAGGTAACCGTAACGGATTACATTTAGAAAGTAACCTACCCAACACTTTTTGGGACTAGGGTCTCTATTCAATCAAATCCGCTTTAGCCAAAATCCGCATAGGTATTATTTTGAGGTGTCGGAGGTGGAACTGTGATAGAGCTGTCAAATCCACATGCAGCTCCTGGAATTATACCTAAAGCGGACATTTCCAATGGCTGCACAGAGTCGCAATAAAATAAATCCCATGGAGCATGGTTTACAAGTTCAAATATTGGAATGTGAGATGTAATCTACACCTTAATTAGGCTGATAGAAATCCTCATGATTTTGTTTCATGATTTTCAATTTGAGTGTAATTATTTCTATATACTGTAGCCTAAACTTTCTCGTTCTGAACTTTTTACGGGAGTGGGACTGGTATGGCTTCTTAACAATTATCAAGAGCAGCTGCTCATTGATTTGGCAGTTCCACCTGGCCTGGCTGATACGCGACCCACGTGACTACCTAGCGAGCTAGAGGCTAGCCAAAAGGCCATACTAGCATGGGTTGCACCATTTGAGGGATTCCACCATTTTAATGTAATAAACTGGGTGGGACATTCAATTTCATTGGCGGATCCCTCCTGGTGACCCTGTTGGAGTCAAGTCCAGCCTCAATAGTGCAGATACAAAGATGTCCTCTATCTATCTTTATGTGTCAGCCAGACTACGTTGCACCTCCAACACCTCCAAAACATTTGCTATGTGGGTGTCTGGGCTATCGCTGGTTAACGCTTGATCTGATTGAATCTAGGCCCAGGTTAGAGGACACTTTACTTTGCTGCAGGCCTGCACTGACCTCAGGACACTGACAGCTCCTTTTGGTATGCACCCGACACACACATGTCAACAGACTGTCCTTGCTGTGCCGTGGCCTCAGATGTGCTGCCAGCTGAATTTTGGGGTAATTTATCCGCTCTATTTTCCTCTTCCCGGTGGCACAACCCTTTTAGAGTTTCCTCCCCTGGCCCACTGTCATTCCCCTAGGGCAGAGAACAGAGAGCCACCACTATAAACCTCTGCCACATACTGACTCTCCTAGAGCCAACAAACTAGTTCACTTCTCATGACTCACGCCAATAGATCTTTATAACCTTTCAATTCTATATTTTTTTCCTGGTTAGAATGGGTTAATGGCTCAATTCCTGCTAGGAGATGCAATGATGAAACTTGTGGAAACTTCTAGGGCTGGGGACAACCACACTCCCATATTTAGTCAGGCAGTTTCATGCAGGCACTATGCCAGCCAGTGCATTGAAGCCAACGCAATATTGGGAGGTCCAACTCAAATTAGTTTGACAAAGTTCAGGAAAAAAAGGTTTTCGAATTATGATTCACATGCACTTTGCTTTCATTGACTATATTTCTTTACTTCACCAGTGAAGAAGTGTACTATTTACCATAGACTGTATGCTATTCACACACCTCTTTGGAAATGTGGAAACATTTCCATAGCAATTCTCTCAGCCTCTGGTAGATGGCAGTGTGGACTTACCAACAGTATGATCACGCACAATATTGGCCAAATTACAGTTCCCTTTTCTGACAACCACATTCTTTAAGCGAAGCTGTCATCAGAAACTAAACTGCAGTCAAATGAAGTCGTACTAATCAATCCCTTGTCTCTAGACCCTGCATCTGGACATAATAGGGACGTACCAGAGGAAGTTAGAGGAAAACAAACAAACAATTCAAAAACCAAATATGAAAGATGTGTGGATGGAGTTGGCAATAAGAGGTCAATTATATTATTTCGACTTCCAAATCGCATTAATATGAAGAATTACTACCGCATTATGTAAGTAAAACTGTACAGGTAAAAATAAAAATGATTGATGATGATCTATCCACAGCTTTTAAAGTAAATGATATCTATTGAATAAAACTCCTATTGTGGTTAATCACCCAATAATGTATTCCGTTTTCAAATCAGTGTTGTTACTGATATGCTGTCAATATTTGACTTCCAAAACAACAATGTTGTCTTCAGCCAAACATGCATCCATGCAGCACAGGCCCATTACTTTCCTAAACCTCCAGTGATATCTGGGTTACATGCTTGTGTTCAGTCAAATGCAACCGCATGTGATTGTCGTGTAATTAACTGATGTCCGCAACATGTTCTGCCTCTGTTCATCATGCCTCAACCATACCATCAAAAACTTTGCCTAATAAACACTGGCCCAGAAAACCAGATCCGATTAATATATTTTCTGTACAAGGCACATGCTGCTAAATTGCTGCAAGATGTGTGGCCAACTGCTTACCCATAGAGCACACGGAGTGTGGTGGTAGTGGTGGCGGTGCTCCCGAACCCAGGTCATGGAGATTGAGTTCCATTGCCACTTTTTAATCGAAATTTGTGGGATCATGGAACCTGCTCAGATACGTTGAGGTACGGGTAGGTATGTGAGTGATCACAATGTGCGTTTCAAGAGATCGTTCCACAGCGAATGGCAAATCTATTGGCAATCGGCTTTCTTTTTGGCAAATGGCTTTCTTTTTTTGTACAGCATACACATGAAGTTCTGATGAGCCTAAATGGAAACACATGCCACAATCGGACTTCATAACAGATGGGATGATGTTGCATTATTAATAACAGAGAGTTTCAAGCTGGGAAAAAAAGTCTCAGCTGGGCTTAAATATCTCAACACACTTCCTACTGGAGAAGTTTCTCTAACTAGAGAGAACCGGACACACAGAGCTTACCCCCATACCCCACCCGACCCCACACACACACACACTACTATACACATGCTGTTAACAGAGGTGCTATCGACCCCTGAACTAAAACCCTGGTCCCCTTTGACCTTAACCACCCTCCGAGGCGCCACTCCAACCCATAACCACACCACCCCAATATGCCTTGGTTAGATGCCAGAGTGGCACATGTAAAGCAATTAGCGCATACAGCTCCCTAATTAAAACACAGCTCCCGAATTAACACACAGGTTCCTAATTAAATGGCTTCTTTAACCTGCGTGACATCTGACTCACCAAAAATCGAAGGGGTGCCGGAAGCTGTGTTTGCACTGAGTCAAAAAACTAGCAAACAGACCCATTTGGAGGGGAGAGGGGGGGGGGGGGTTCAAAGGAGGGATTTCAATGTTTGCAGCCAAGTGACAGAGATTTTATGGACGTACTTTAGGTCTAAGAGTCTGACACTTGTCTATGAGTGGCTTATTAAAAAGGTGAGAAGTGAGTGTACTGTCTGGAGGGGGGAATAATTGTGCTCTTAAAAAGGACTTCAAAAGGCTAGTGGTGTTTGTGAAAAAGTGTTAGCAAACGTGAAGGGAACCCTGGGAGGAAGTGGCTAGCAAGGGTTTGCTTCTCTGGCGTGGCGACATGTGGCAGTTGAAACTGCCTCGTGGAGAGGGGATGTGGAGGGAGACAATCCGCCTGGTTGGAAAGGGAAGGTGGAGGGAGGCAGTCTCTGACTGAGGCAATGGAGACTGGGACAAGCCTGACAGGGGAAGAGTTAGACAGGGAGCAGGTTAGACAGGGAAAGTTCGTGTTAGGGGTGACCTTGTTAGGGGTGACTGTCGATCTTACAGCTGGTTATTACGTGGACTGACATATCCAATCAAGGTCTGTCCTTCAATCTGTCCTCTGCCAGCATGCCGAGGTGATGAAAGGGCTTTATTTTCTAGTGAGGTTGAGCTGATCCTCTTTTACTGTGAGTGCCACAGGGCCTGCTCTGCTCTGTGTCCACAGGGCCTGCTCTGCTCTGTGTCCACAGGGCCTGCTCTGCTCTGTGTCCAGACTGGCACGTCACCAGGCTTCTTCCTCTGCAATATTGAAACTTTGTTCCAGTGGGGATTAGTTGTTCTTTGTGAGTTTATTCAGGGCTTTAGGAAGAGAGAATCAGAATCAGCACGGTTTTTTTGAGTCTGCCTCTGGAATACATTACAATTATCTCCACAGATCTACTAGTGTTTATGACTGAGAACTGACTAGACTGAGGAATAGGGAGTTATGCCAAGAAAGACCGCTTTTACTGTACTGCCAAAGGACACATGGGGATTTCTTGCTGTCAACCATTGGGGAGAATTTCCTCATCCTGTCTGACGCTGGTCAAGGGACCAGGATAATTGTCACTATCCAGCTCGAAGGACCATTCAGTGGTGAGGAGGGTTTTTAAGGCATTCTAATTACCCAGTGTCCCTGGTTAGAAGGAAAATAACTCAGTAGGACAGTTGTTAATTGACTAACATTGGCATTCAATGTATGTAAATCAGAGATTAGTAAGCAAAAAATGCATACCAGTGTGTGAGCGATTTCTTGAAAGGGTCGCTATTTCAGTTAAAGACAATGCTACATCCTTTGATTCTCAAAGTATTTCCCTCACTTCTTTGGTTAGGGAGCGGTCGAAATTTACACAATTGTGACCGAGAGGAAAACGGGGGAGGTATTTTGGATTGTTTTTTTATTTAGTCCATGGCAGGGTCATGTAATTTGTAATCGATTAAATGTCATATTGTTCAGGGTTTGAGAATTAGTTGCGTATTTTGGTATTTCTGTGTGTCCGACGACACCCTTTAGCTGGGTGCGCAATATCAAGTGCGCCTAATGTGGTCTCAATAAAATTATCCAAAGCGTACACTATAGTATAATAGGCCTAGGTCATTTGAAGAGCAGTGGTGGAAAAATTACTCAATAGTCATACTTAAGTAAAAGTAAAGATACCTTAATAGGAAATGACTCAAGTGAAAGTCACCCAGTAAAATAGTACTTGAGTAAAAGTCTGAAAATATTTGGTTTTAAATATACTTCAGTATCAAATGGAAATGGAAATTGCTCAAAAGTACTTAAGTATCAAAAGTAAAAGTATACATCCTTAATTCCTTATGTTAAACAAACACAATTGTATGATTATTTTTATTGACAGATATCCAGGGGGCACACTCCAACACATAATTTACAAACAAAGCATTTGTGTTTGACGAGTCTAACAGATCAGAGGCAGTAGGGATGACCAGGGATGTTTTCTAGATAAGTGTGTGAATTGGACCATTTTCCTGTCAAAACGTAACGAGTCCTTTTGGGTGTCAGGGAAAATGTATGGAGTAAAAAGTACATCATTTTCTTTAGGAATGAAGTGAAGTAAAAGTTGGCAAAAAAAATTAATAGTAAAGTACAGATACCCCCAAAAACTACTTAAATAGTACTTTAGTAGTTTTACATAAGTACTTTATACCACTGACGAAGATCATGCTCGGAGAAGCACAGGGAAAAGTTAAATTTCTATGAAATTGTACTTCCTGAGTTGTTGCACTGCTGGGACGGTGTATATAACACTAGGCTACACTGCATTACACACGGCAATGGATAGCCATTCCCAATCATGACCTCCGGCCTGCCCTGCTCTTGCTGATGTTAACCCTTTTGCGCTGCCTAACCAATGTCTGTGCGGGTGGATTAGGCCTACTGATTTTCTATTCAATTTGAGAGGGCGAGCGTGAAGATGAGTGGGACCGAAGGTAAGCGTGCTACTGCTATCATTGTTTTTTTTTTTTATAATGTTTTATTGCCCGTAATCAAGCTATTTGTCAGAGTTATTGACCTCACAATAAGCCATATTTGAGTGATTTACATGACTTACATCACTAAGAAGCGGATGGACAGCGCATGGGTGCTGAAAGTAGACTAATTTGAGAAGGCCTAATTCATTTAAACAGTCTTCATTTTTATTAGACTTTAGGCTACTAACAACAAGAGGGATTTGTGTTGGAGCCTATGTCTTCCTATTCAAATATAAGGTAGTTGACAGACAAAACTATAGTCTACTATACATAGATTTGGTCAGCCAAATTCTTCAGTCACCAAGCACTCCTTAAATATCTCTGTGTCAGTGAAGAGCTTGGTGTGTTGAGTTAAAACCAGAGCTTGAAATGAGGGGGTATGTGAGGGTAATATTCTTTTGTTACAGAGAATTGCTAAAAACGTAGGCCTACCCCTTGTTAGTTTACGATTTAGATGAGTTTGGACCTGATTATATAAAGCGATCTATAACGACACTTTAATCCTGCTAGAAACAAGCTGTAAAATGCAGGGGAAAGATGTGACTCCGATGCATATGGGATATCTTTGGTTTGTCTCTATGACCCATAGAGGCTGCACTACAACCTCGAGCCGAGGAGACATGAAATTGACTGCTGAAGTTGACGTTCGACATTTCAGCAGCATACTAACTCGATATCAGTCAGGAGCAAGCCAGGGTGGCCTAAGAAGGAACGAAAATTAATTATTTAGGTTATATTATTATTATTTTAAGGCTATAGCCTGCCATTTAAGAAATACATTGTGAAGCATTTGTGACACGCTACAGGCTGGCACGAGCACACAGCATTTCAACAACACATCAACAACAGCACATCAACAACAGCACTTTGTTTATTTAGCCTATCAGATCCTCTTATATTGCCTTCGGAAAGTGTTCAGACCCATGGACTATTCCCACATTTTGTTACATTACAGTCTTATTCTAAAAAAAATTACATTAAAAAAAATCCTCATCAATCTACACACAATACCCCATAATAACAAAGTGAAACAGGTTTTTGGAATTTTATTTACATAAATAAACATTTGTTCTTAACTGACTTGCCTAGTTAAATAAAGATTAAAAATAACAAATAAAACTATTCAGACCCTTTGCTATGAGACTCAAAATTGAGCTCATGTGCATCCTGTCTCCATTGATCATCCTTGAGATGTTTCTACAACTTGAATGGAGTCCACCTGTGGTAAATTCAATTGATTGGACATGATTTGGAAAGGCAGACACCTGTCTATACAAGGTCCCACAGTGGACATGCATGTCAGAGAAAAAACTAAGACATGAAGTCGGCGGAATTGTCCGTAGAGCTCCGAGACAGGATTGTGTCGAGGCACAGATCTGGGGAAGGGTACCAAACCATTTCTGCAGCATTGAAGGTCCCCAAGAACACAGTGACCTAGATGGACTATACATTTACCACATAGGGCCTATGCATTTAAACGTGTGAAAGCAACAGCAAACATTTCAACAAGAGAAAAAAAGCACTCTCCACTGGGAGAGTTTGGAGAGCGCAAGGGAAGAGCCGCCATCAGTCTCAAGTCAAAGTCGAGTCCTGAGGCTTGATGTTCCAAGTCTCAAGTTATTTTATTTTCTATCAAGTTGAGTCTCCGGTCATCAAATTTGTTACACGAGTCAGACTTGAGTCCAAGTCCACAACTCTGAATATAGACCTACCTACGTAGCTGCTGTGTTAAACAACAACATAGCTTTTTCTCTAATCCATTGATGATCAGATACTTCAGTTGTAACTGGTTCTGTTGTGCTCAACTGTTGATAGACTAAGCCTGGAACAGTGCTAAAGTTGTCTATCTTGTTTTTTAAAAACAATAGCCTGTATAGAAAACAAAATGTCTCCGGTGCTGCAGCATGCACTCATTCGTTGTTATGCTCTGTTGTGGGATTAAAAAATATTATTTTCCCAGTCATGTAAAATGACATAGAATTGTGTTAATAAAAGGCTATTTCTTTCCCCGGACCACAAGTTAGATGATAGATTCATGCAATGCTTTTATTATAATGAATATCTTTTCAGCCCTATGCTTGTCCGTGGTGGTCTGCGAATCCACAACCTTCTGGCTACTTTGCCATGTGTTGCTTACAACATGAAGAACAGTTTGTAAAACTGCATATCTAAGGCTCGGGTCTGTCCTAGGAGCGAGGGTGAAAAGTCAGCCATGTTCTCTGCTATCCACTTCATGTTATCATAATAATTTTGGGTATAAGGGGGTCCCCTTTTTTTTTCAAGTGTTCAGGGAGGGTCGGGTTAAAAAAAATATTTTTCCTGAAAGGAGGGCCAATCATTTTTATCCCAGAGAGATTTTCTCCAGGTATCCCTCATTATAAATACCGTACAGTCCCTTAGATGTTAATGTTGCGTAGATGATTAGACATGAACATTTTTCCAATTAATCAGGCAGCTGTGGAGCAGATGGTTGACCCAACTTAGACTAAACACACACTCTCAGAGGAGTCTGGGCAACAAGAGCCTTATCATTGTGGGCTCACATTAACATTCCCATCAACAGCTCTGGAAGTATTTCATTCATCATCCCTTTTATCCACACAACTGTAAGGAAGCAGACATCTTCACTCCTAGTCCATTTATAGAGCTCGATATTTCAAAGCACCACAACAAGGGATACACCAACAATATGCTGAATAACTTGCTTTATTCCACAGTATATTGAAGACTTGTTTGTGAATGTATCATCTGTATCTGTAATGAAGTTTTAGTTAGTGTGTGTTAAAGGTTAAAGTGCAAGACATTATGTTCATTTATACTCATTGTGAGGACAGACGCTGGGAGACGAGAAGCAAGTACAGAGAGTGAATATTCAATAAATAACAGACATGAAACAAAACAAGGACAGCGTCTGGACGGGGGAACAAAACAACATTAATGCAGACACGAGGAAGAAACTGAGGAAGTGACAGATATAGGGGAGGCAATCAATAAAGTAATAGAGTCCAGGTGAGTCCCATGAAGCGCTGCTGCGCGTAACGAGGGTGACAGGTGTGCGTAAAGATGGGCCGCCTGGCGCCCTCGAGCGCCAGAGAGGGGGAGTGGAAGCTGGAGTGACACTCGTACGCCTCCAGACTTGGTTGGTCAGATCCTGTGTCTCATACAGGGTATGGCCTGGTCACAGCAGGCCTGGGGGAACGTACATGAGTATTGTATGAGCGTAAAGGGCAGCTGAAACTCAACACCTCATTTCTAATATAATAGTTGTTTAATCTCTTTTATACACATAGTCATGGCTTTTCTCAGTCTCTCCAAGGCTTTTTTTGTTCATGTGCATTGAGTTGAACCTGTGGCAGTTTGACAGACACAGCCCAGCTGCTGTTTTTGTTCATGTGAATTGAGTTGAACCTGTGGCAGTTTGACAGACACAGCCCAGCTGCTGTTTTTGTTCATGTGAATTGAGTTGAACCTGTGGCAGTTCGACAGACACAGCCCAGCTGCTGTTTTTGTTCATGTGAATTGAATTGAACCTGTGGCAGTTTGACAGACACAGCCCAGCTGCTGTTTTTGTTCATGTGAATTGAATTGAACCTGTGGCAGTTTGACAGACACAGCCCAGCTGCTGTTTTTGTTCATGTGAATTGAGTTGAACCTGTGGCAGTTTGACAGACACAGCCCAGCTGCTGTTTTTGATATCGTTTAACCGTGGTTTCTGACACCTGAACCAGAAATAGTATCAAAAGCAACTTTCAAAAGCGTTGATAATTATCACGGTCAGAAATCCCTCTCGACTGATATAAAAGTTTGCATTTTGTCTGGGGAAATAATCCCTCAATACTTACAGCTACATAATTACAAGTCTACTACAATGGAGATAAAACTGCAGGTGCATGGAAGGGGCCAGCATGGAAGGGGCCAGCATGCAAAAAGCTGAGCAAATCTCCCAATGTTCATGTTGCCAAGAAATGCTGGTGTTAGTCCAGACTAACAGATTACCAGCAGCCTGTAAATAAGCCTGTTTTTCAAAGTACTCTCCCTCCTCTGTCTTCTCTCAGCAGAAGAGTCGTAAACCCTGTTTCTCTGTGTACTCGCTTCCCTCTTTGTGTACCTCTCAGCAGCAGAGCTGGGCTGGGCTACTCCATTAACCTCGAATAGGATTACACACAGAAAGAAGAAGTGACAACAGAAACTTTAGTAGGTCTACCAAGTTAGATTTACTGTTTTTTTGGTTCAGTGGGGAGAATAAGTAAAGAACTAAGTGACTCCATGATACTGTGTTATATTCACAATATATCTAATGTCTCTAATGATTTGAATTCATTAGTTAAAAGTAAACATTTTATGAAATTGTAAATAAAATGTGTAGGTCTTTCTCATCTGAGAAAATCATTCTTCCATACACTTAGCTCTGTGGTGTGAGTGGAGGCCAAGGAGTGAAATATTCTCCCCATGTCCTTAATAATCTCTGTACATAATAAAACCATGAGATACTTTTAGAGCTGGCCACACACTCCTGGCAAACGCCTGTGGGTCCATTCCAATACAAATTCACGATTATCGCTTTGTCACATCTGAACACTATTACTCTGCTGGCTGTTTCCTTGCGACCCACTCACAGCCCGTTTTATGTATGCTTTTATTGTCACTCTAATGCCTCAGCTGAGTGTCTTTCTCCTTTAATGTTATTAATGTTTGGCCTTTGAGCCTTTTGAAATGGCTTCTTCAAAACAATCTGAAATGAGTTAAAGAGTGATTCATTTAGTTTTGTGGGAAGTGACTATTTTCCCCTTTCTGTCTGCTTCTGGAGACCCAGGCTTTACTTGAGATCTCAATTACAAACAAAAACAAATACATTAAGTACATGTGTTGTGTTTGTACAGTAATGGCAGCAAGCAATCAACACGGGGAAATTCTTTCATCATCACAAAGAGAAATACTGAGAACAAACAAAGACATATTTCTTCTCTCTTTCCACATTGATGTCATGTTCTGGACTGTGATAGTAAGCATCATTAAGCTGCAGGTAATGTCATTCTATACAAGTTACATGCTTTGATTCATTTTGGCTGCAGAGGCAATGCATCAACATGGTAGTTACTGAGAAGGACGGTTCTGGGCTCTTTTGGTCAACAGTGCAACTGTCTCCAAATTCATCATGCCATCTGCCATTCGCACCACATGTTTTTAATGACTTGGAAAGAGTTATAGTCTATCTGGCCAACATGCATTTCTCTCACAAAACACCTGCAACTTGCTATTCCGCAAACTTCGTGTGCAGTGCTGTGTTACTGTATCCCAATACTGAATCTTTATTTTATCTCAGAACACCAGCGTGAATGTGTTTGATTATAAACCAAACTTGGTTGTGAGAGAGAAGTAAATCTAATATAGAATTGTAACATCATAGGACCATTACATAATTCAGCTGTTAGTTGGGGTTTTCCACAGAGTTCTGCATGATTATTGTACTGCTATGCCAGTAAAGCAAAGGTAAGAGAATACATGCTGAAGAATGGGGAACACATGGTAAGAAATACTCACTCTGTTCTGGAAAACCACATATTTGCGTATTGGACACTTGTGGACACAAATGAAACCTTCTAGTGGGGCGCGACCCGGATTAAAGTAGTTCCACAGAAACACAAGGAGAGGGGTAAACAGGTGAATGTAACCTCAAAGAGACCTTTGGAGGTGTGTTGAAGATGAAGATAAACAACACATGAAAGACGTGGATGGCTATCCTGACAACAGGATATTTCCCTTACGACATGCAGAAAGGCAAATCTCCCCATGCATCCTCATGCATCCGCATCCTCATGATCCTCAAGTTGGGCCTGAGAGTGCACCATACTCAACTTCATTTTCCCACTAACCTTCTTGCGGACTATCTTCCAATTCCTTACAACCCTCCCAAACCATGCTAAAGAACCTTTCAATACTAACAAAAATATAAACGCAACATGTAAAGCGTTGGTCCCTGCTTCATGAGCTGAAATAAAAGATCCCAGAAACGTCCCATACGCACAAAAAGATTATTTCTCTAAAATTTGGTGCACATATTTGTTTACATCCATGTTAGTGAGCATTTCTCCTTTGCCAAGATAATCCATCCACCTGACAGGTGTGGCATATCAAGAAGCTGATTAAACAGCATGATCATTACACAGCTGCACCTTCTGCTGGGTACAATGGAAGGCCACTCTAAAATGTGCAGTTTTGTCACACAACACAATGCCACAGACGTCTCATGTTTTGAAGGAGCGTGCGATTGGCATGCTGACTGCAGGTATGTCCATTGAATGTTCATTCCTCTACCATAAGCTGCCTCCAACATTGCTTTAGAGAATATGACAGTACGTCCAACCGGCCTCACAAAGATAGACCATGTATTACCACCCTAGCCGAGGACCTCCACATCCAGCTTCTTCATCTGCAGGACCGACTGAAACCAGCCACCCAGACAGCTGATGAAACTGAGGAGTACTTCGGTCTGTAATAAAGCCCGTTTCTGGTGATAAACTCATTCTGACTGGTTGGGCCTGGCTCCCCAGTGGGTGAACCTGACTCCAAAGTGAGTGGGCCTATGCCCTCCCAGGCCCACCCATGTCTGAGCCCCTGCCCAGTCATGTGGAATCCATAAATTAAGGCCTAATTTATTTATGTTGATTGACTGATTTCCTTATGTGAACTGTAACTCAGTAAAATGGTTGAAATTGTTGCCTGTTGATAAAGTAATAACTCTCTTCAGAACAACATGTCACTTTCTGAAGTAATTATGCCTTAAAAACATTGTATTTGGTACTTGCCAAGCAAAAGCTAAAGAATAAGCCAGTGGCAGACAAGGAGAATTCCTGGTGCCCTTTGAGGTGGTGGAATGAAGGTGTACTCCAGACATCATGAGAAAATGTGCTACGCAGTCTTTGGATGCTTCTCAAACCGAGACCAATTTGCTTAAGAAAAGTCAGACCTAGTTAGTCAATGATAAATCAGCGTAGCATTTGGCTAAAACCATCTGCAGTGAATTCCTGGAAACTCTGCTCCATTTACAAAGCTGGATGTTTACATGGTCCATACTGGGGTAACACTGCATTTCTACATACAACTGTGATCCATCGCAATACCCATACAATCAAAAAAATGTCATACTCCTTAGACCTGACATTCTAATATATTCCTATTACACAATGGCATCTTCTCAACTCAGCAAAAAAAGAAACGTCCTCTCACTGTCAACTGCGTTTATTTTCAACTTCACATGTGTAAATATTTGTATGAACATAACATGATTCAACAACTGAGAGTGAATAATAGGTTCCACAGACATTTGACTAACAGAAAAGGAATAATGTGTCCCTGAACAAAGGGGGGGGGGGTTCAAAATCAAAAGTAATAGTCAGTATCTGGTGTGGCCACCAGCTGCATTAAGTACTGCAGTGCTCATGGACTGCACCAGATTTGCCAGGTCTTGCTGTGAGATGTTACCCCAATCTTCCACCAAGGCACCTGCAAGCTCCCGGATATTTCTGGGGGGAATGGCTCTAGCCCTCACTTTCCGATCCATCAGGCCCCAGACGTGCTCAATGGGATTGAGATGTGAGCTCTTCGCTGGCCATGGCAGAACACTGACATTCTTCTCTTGCAGGAAATAATGAACAGAACGAGCAGGATGGCTGGTGGCATTGTCATGCTGGAGGGTCATGTCAGGATGAGCCTGCAGGAAGGATACCACATGAAGGAGGAGGATGTCTTCCCTGTGACACAGCATTGAGATTACCTGCAATGACAACAAGCTCAGTCCGATGATGCTGTGACCCACCGCGCCAGACCATGACGGACCCTCATACCTCCAAATCGATCCCTCTCCAGAGTACAGGCCTCGGTGTAACGCTCATTCCTTCAACGAAAAATGTGAATCTGACCATCACCCCTGGTAAGACTAAACTACGACTCATCAGTGAAGAGCATCTTTTGCCAATCCTGTCTGGTCCAGCGACGTTGGGTTTGTGCACATAGGCGAAGTTGTTGCCGGTGATGTCTGGTGAGGACCTGCCTTACAACAGGCCTACAATCCTTCAGTCTAGCCTCTCTCACCCTCTTGCGGACAGTCTGAGCACTGAAGGAGGGATTGTGCGTTCCTGGTGTAACTTAGGCAGTTGTTGTTGCCATCCTGTACCTGTCCTGCAGGTGTGATGTTCGGATGTAACGATCCTGTGCAGGTGTTGTTACATGTGGTCTGCCACTGTGAGGACGATCAGCTGTCCATCCTGTCTCCCTGTAGTGCTGTCTTAGGCATCTCACAGTATAGTCATGGCAATTTATTGCCCTGGCCACATCTGCAGTCCTCATGCCTCGTTGCAGCATGCCTAAGGCATGAACAGGGACCCTGGTCATCTTTCTTTTGGAATCAGTAGAAAGGCCTTTTTAGTGTCCTGTGTTTTCATAACTGTGACCTTAATTGCCTACAGTCTGTAAGCTGTTAGTGTCTTAACGACCGTTCCACAGGTGCATGTTCACTAATTGTTTATGGTTCATTGAACAAGCATGGGGAAAAGTGTTCTAACGCTTTACAATAAAGATATGTGAAGTTATTTGGATTTTTACGAATTCCTTTTGAAAGAGAGGGCTCTAAAAAACGTGACGTTTCTTTTTTTGTTGCTGAGTTTATGTTCTCCATCTCAACGCACTAAGAATAAAACATTATATTTCTTTATTGTCATTGTGGATTGCACTAGCTAATATGTTTCGTTTAATGTGACATTGTTCACAGTCAACTTTCTTTTTCATTGGCCCAAAAAAATGGAAGCGTTGAAAACAAGAGTGCCATTTATATATTCACTCACTTGACTCTTCTCCTCTAAGTAAGGATTTACCTGGCTGGACACATGCTGCACTCCCCTGCTCTCTACTCTCTACTCCATCACCCAAAGAACTGATCTCCATGAACATGTCTCACACACCCTCTTCTACCACTCAACATCCCAAAGGCTCCTCGTGATTTCATGGTTGTGACTGAACACATGGACGTATATAATTCCATGACATATTGACTGTTTTATTGCTTAAGGAGTTATTGACATGGGCCTAGGAGTCAGGGTCATGTGATGTTCAAACACTCAAATAAGCCAACACGCTGTGTCCCGGTCCATAAAGTGTGGGCACGCTAAGATCCGGACTTAAATAAGTATCTTTCTTTGGCCATGTGAAATGGGCTAATCTGGCAGAAGACTGACCTGAGAGCTTCAAAGCTGACTTTAGACCACTCTCTCCATACGGACATGGCCAATATATGTTATGACTATAAGTTGTTGCGGTGGACAACAGAGATAATGCCATGAGAAGAGAAAGGTGGACAGATAAAGAGACACTATCTCACCAGTGTCCACTAAATGTCTTCTTCAGAGGTCCGGACACAGTGGGACACTAAAATATTCAGCTACAGCCTCATGACAAAGGAAGGAAATGTAGCAAAATAACTTCAAAGTGCACATAGACTGAACAATACAAACAATATGCCATTATCTTGACTTGGTCCAACGTTGCCTCAATAATCGGAGAGAAATTGCATTGCGTAATAAATAATTGAATTTTGGCCATAGTTGAGGAGCTATTAGTCGACTATTAATGAGAACGATCAGTTACGAATCAGCTACTGTAGCTTATATGAGCAAGAAGTTAAGTCAAACAGATGTAGCAATTTATTGCTCCCTTTTTGACCTTTCTGTTAATCCAATGAATTTCTCTGAAATGATTCTGTTCCTGATTGCAGTTCTGTGATGACTGTGCAAAAAAAATCACCCATTTCTGAACTGTCACTGTCGCTCATTTGCAGGGCTTGAGACCTGGTCATTGGTTCTGGCACTGAGAGAAACTCAAACTGCGTGGCTGTGAAATACCAAACGCTCCAGCTGGACGTCTTTCCAACCTGAGAGTTTGCCACATGGCCTGTTCACGTTGTTTCTCGAGCCCGGAGCAGGTCAGCCGGAGAAGTTACGCGACGGAATGACTACAATCTTATCCCTGTCTATGGGCCTGTACACAGTGACCACCATCCCCGAGCCTCCAACGTTACCTAGTTATCCACCTACGTCGTTCTCCGCGGGATCGGAAATCTACTCAATCCCATTATACTGTGGGTGTCTTCAGGTAGGGATTAAAATCCTAACGAGACTTGATATGATAAGGCTTTTAATTGATAGCCCACAGAGATATGACCATAATCCAGCTCTGTTGGTTTCAGTCAAAGGTTGAAGGGGTCATCGGAACTGCATTGCTTGTTTTAGCCACAGCGGGTGAGAGATGATTGGGGGCTACAGTCTCGCGTGCAAATGCTGATTTCATTAAATCAGCTGTTATGCCAAACATACTTCTGATGTATTACTATAGTTCACCATGAAACCGTTTTCATTTGTCTTACATCAGGAGGAGAAATTCTAGTCTTTACTATAGCTCAGTGTAACTACAGAGGAGACTCCTATGTACATATGTCACAAACAAAACATCAAAAATGTTAGCCTGCATAGTTTAGGTATAAACCTTATGCCCATTAAGTGACATGATCTTAGACAATGCATTCTCCATCGTGTCTTGGTTAAGAAGCCAAACGTGTGTGACGTGTTAGTGTGTGGTCTCTTCTGACGGACGTGTGTGATTTATTTGTAAGACGGGCTCGGGTCATGGGCCCCATAAACCGTGAACATTGTAAAGTGGCAGAGCAAACTGGGGCAGGGGAAGGCTATGAAGAGTACAGACAGAGACATGTGCAGTCGGGGCTGGGGGGCTGCTGAGTGGGAGTTGAGAGAGGGTCTTTGTGGTTGTGGGGAGCTGGATGGATGAGACAGGGAGAAAAAGGGATGGATGTGGAGGAGTTGGCAAGGAGATATGGTCAGGGCCTCTCTGACAGTACCAGGCAGAGGGTGTCAGCACGGGGCAGCCGTGGAGCTGAAGGAGGGAGGGTCCCTGGAGTAATGTGCTCTGTGGTAGAGGAGGCTAGTGCCTGTCAGGATGAGCAACAGTCCTGTCATTATGAAACTAGCCAGCTCCCCCATTATCACCAGACGGGGTTCTCTTTCCCTAATCAACCTAGAGCGCAGCGCTAGAGCCGATGGATCGCTCAGACAACAAAAAGGGGTCCCATGGGGGGGCTCTGAGGATCGGGTTATGTTGACATCATGAGAAGTGGGGGGGAGGGGGGGGGGGGCGATGGTGATGGCTTGACTTGAGCTCTTCATTCTGCATGAAGGGTTATTTCTCTGGGGAGAAGACCTAGTTGTCTCAATGCAAACTGGCTGCTAAATCATTATGTTAGTAATCTGTGACTGATCATGTCAGGGTGGTATGCCAACAAACAAGTCGAATGGATATCTCCTTTGACTTACGGCGGGGGCCCCATTCTCTCTGGGATGATAGGTCTGCATATGGCTCATAGAGAATGTGTGAGCCATTTTACAAGCCTTTCAGTGGTGTCGAGATAGGCCCGGTAGAGTATGTTGGAGGATCTAGACTTGTTTATAAGTGCAGCTTGTGTAGCCCACCCGGAAGCCATGTGTTGGGTTTACTATATGACCCTCACTGATGGGACACTTTCCACTAGTATTGGCCCTAATGGATCTTTCAAATGGTGTCTATAATGCAGAAATCTTTGATTTTACATAGCAAAATGAATATAAACTCTAAATCTGCATAAAATATCTGCAAATTAATAATAAACAGTCCATAAGCTACGTATGAATCCTTCATAAAGGCTACTTTAAAGTGGTAATGACAGTACTGTGACTTAAGATCTGATTTCTGATCAGTGCTGCGTCCTCCTCTGATGCCTTTAGCTTTGAAAGCAACCAGGCTTTGGCTTGTGACTCATAAAGGTTTACAACTGTTTTTATGTTTTGTGCTTCACAGTCATTTACAGTTCAAATTCTATTAGGAACATGATACAACTAATTAACCAAAGAGTTACACAATCATTGGATGAGGCAGCACTGCTGTGAAATCCACTCACAACATTAGCCCTGAGTCATTGCGGAGGGAACAGCCGTTAGTACTGCAGCACCAGTCACGTTGGGGAAGGTGGAGAACATCGAAACACACAGAACTGAAACTGAGACCAGGATGAGAAGGGTCAGTGTCTCTGTTGTGTAGAGTCTTTGATTGATCACCAGATGAAACTCACAGACTCAATGTCTTTCCCTCTCCTCTTCCATTGCTAGTCATTAAGGTATAAAGGTTGATAGCTGTGCTCTTCTGCTTGCTTTCAAAGAGTCCGATTCTCTTGATGAGGGTTTTCATCTTTGTCTTGTTCCATTGGGTTTGATCTTCAAGTCACTGAAGCTTACATCACTGCTAGGTGCTGATGCAAGGATCGATGTCAGAGCGAGAGAGAATTCAATTATAGGTCATGGAGCACGGCTTCCGTACACACGCATAACCCAAGTCTCTTTCAATTGGTTGGTGAGAAAACCTTTTCCATTGGCTACTACCGCTGAGTGCCTAGTTTGACCCAAGACACTTGCTCTCTAGCTAGTGGCTTCTGTTTAGCCTGAGCCAGCGCCCACATCACAGACAAACAGACAAACAACAAAACACTTTTGCTTGTACAAACGTGCATGTAACATATGTTTGAAGTCACGCCTGTATTATGAAGTCCCATATTTATTTATTGCAGTTATTTGCTATCCATCATTTTTGCCATGCGGTCTGCGTACTGTGTGAACATCAAAGCGAAATGTGTTTGCCTCCATATGGGGAATTTGGCCACTGTCGATACATTCTTGATAAAGGACATCAGAGTTGCATACAAAATGTCCCCACATGACCCGTCTTTGAAATTCACACAAATATGCGAGTGGAGGATTTCCCCCCTTTAATTAATACATGGTGTTTCATCAGTACCATTTCAATTAAATATCAAAAGTCTGTCTGCCTGTCTTGGGGTGTGGGTGTGAGGAGATGAAGCTAGGGTGAGAGTAAGTGTTCGGGTTATGGCTAGGGTTGAGCCATGGCGTGGACATGAAGCTAGGTTAAGGGTTAGGGTCGGGTTAGGGTTCTGTCTCCCTGTCTCTCTAGCCCCGTTTATACACGGTTGTAACATGCGTCCGTTGCCCTGATATTGCCCACATTTTTAAGGGTTGGTCTTTAGAGGTTTTAATTGAGTTGATGTTGACGATTTGATGGTGGTGGGATGGGATGAGGAGGCAGTCTAACAGACAGTGGCACCAAAGGCTCTACATACAAGACAAGAGGGAAAGTGCAGCGAGTGAGAATGCATTTTATCACATAGCTACGGGCATAATAAAGACAGAAACCATCCAACCACAGGCACATGTGCTAGGAGTAACAACATTGCATGGCCTGGCACCACACCATCATCAGCAAACTTTTTTGTTGGTGAACTAATTCTTTCATCTGAGCGTATCCGAATCTGGTGATTTATACTGTAGCTATGACTAAATAGACAATGTGTCCAAATGCTTTGTTTTGGGTTTGTTGTGGTCTTGGTTGCTTCCATGCGGAATGTTTGTGATCTGATAGTAGTGAAAACATTTGTTGTTAAATGGAGCAGGCAGAATTACTTTCTTGTACAGAGTGATATTACACAAACATGTTCTGTTCCTCTTGATCGTCTTCCTTGTTTGAATTCTTTCTGGACTTGTTCAGACAGACTAGACTACCGGGCTAGACTACAGCTGGGCTTTGAGTCCATGGGCCATTGTCTGTAGAGATGTTACAAACCACCCTCACAGGCCTCAGGCTCTTCTGTTCTTTTCAGTCATTCTAATTTCCAGACATACCTTTCAACTTCCCTGTCTCTTTTTTTATTTATTTTTTACCTGTATGATAAAGATAGTTATAAGAGAAAAGAGTGTAAGCAGGTTGGAGGTTAGCCCGATGAAAAGAGCCTCTGAGTTGTTTTCACATAGTTGTTTCTTAGTATCCAACCCCACCTGCGCAGGAAGAGACTGTGTCTGTGTGATTCCAGCTTACCACCAACATCAAAAGAGAGATGTACTGTACTGAATGATGTGCTTAAGAGGAGCACCGATCTGAAACTGAGTCGTATAGTGGAGAGTCTCAGAGCCTAGGATAACAAAGGCTTATTTCTAGCCCCTGCCCTGTGTTCTGTAGGATTTGACATTGGTGAATGAATGGAAACAGGACACGTCCCCTGCTACCGGCTCGCGTCGGTATGCAGCACAGCATCGGGGCAGAAGTTGCAATCTATAGTGTGTGTAATGGGATCCTCTCTAGACCTGGGGGTTTGAGGGTTTGTCATGAAGTCCCACACTAACTCAAATGGCTCCTCTTCAATGGCCCTGCCCTATTCACAAGGCTGCTGGTAGCTGAGAGAACAAAAAGGAAGATTGTAGACAAAGCGCAGTGCTGACGTAAGTGAAAAGGTCAGCTTATGCGTTGTTTTTTTTTGGTTCCAGGTAGAACTATTTGGGTTCCATGTACAACCCTCCGTGGAAAGGGTTCTACACGGAACCCAAAGGGTTCGACCTGGAGCAGAAAATGGGTTCGTCAAAGGGTTCTCCTATGGGGACAGCCAAAGATCCCTTTTTATAAGAGAGTGCATGTTAATGTTTGTGATGAATTTGGCAATTCCACAGGGCATGTTTTCGAGGACTTCTGGCAAAAATGTCAGGGACAGCGGATTTTATGTTGGTAATCACACATTGTAACATAGAGAGTAGATACAACCCAGCAAAGGGGAATAATTCTTCAGAAGAATATGGGAATAAATCCTCCCAGCGGGCATCATGAATAATCCCTTATTAGGCTACATCATCCCCTTTATATTTAACCCATGTGCCAAAGTTTCCCTCAAAGAGATTGTAGGAACGTGGTCCCTTGTAAAGTCACAAGTGTGATACTTGATCCTGCTGTACATCAATTTTATACCAACGTTGTACTGATTTGTACACATTTCTGTTCATAATTCTGTTCACCCCCCGCCCCGTTTTTTAAATTCACTTTTACATTGGGGTCCTGCCTGATTTGGTTTGTTCCGTATTTTACACAAGTTGTCTTCTTTTATAACAGGTTGTTGTCTTCTTTTAGAACAGGTTGTTGTCTTCTTTTAGAACAGGTTGTTGTCTTCTTTTAGAACAGGTTGTTGTCTTCTTTTAGAACAGGTGACATCATAGCCCGTTTAGCTGCAACATTTTAGACACTGTTGTTTACAAGGGAGATGTTCTATTCTAATTTGATTCAATTGCCGCTTTCTTACAATAAAAGGTCTGTATACAGTATTTCATTTGCTCTATCAATGGTGTGTTCACTTCACACTGCAATATTGATTTCAATGAAAACAGGTGAGGATTAACTTCATGCATGTATTCAACTTTTCTGAGAATCAGAATCAGACTATTCATAAAAGTACTGTAGTAGTTGGTCTTTAAAGCGGCAATCAGCAGTTGAAACACCGCCCCTGTTTCATTAAAGACAGAGCTATGGATGTAAGTACTGACCATCCATGATATCACATAAAATGATATGTCTAAATTTACTTTGTTTACAAACATTGGTGTTAAAGAAGCTTCTATTTTGTGTTCAACAACAGTTGAACTAAGCCCAAGAGAAATGTAGAAGTAACATTCTTCAAGAATGAATGTGTACATGTCATTAATTCATTAAGTCCGAAAATGGATGTAGCAATGTATGTTTGTCAGTACAACCCCAGTGAACCCACAAATGTATTCAAGAAAAACAAATGTATTCCGTCTTTGGTATTAAAACTAAATGAACATGAACATTCAGGTAACTACCAAAATAAAGGAAACACCAACACGAATAGTCTTGGAACTCCACTGGAGGGATGCAACACCATTCTTCCACAATAATGTCCATCATTTGGTGTTTCATTGATGGTGGTGGAAAACGCTGTCTCAGGCGCCACTCCAGAATCTCCTTCAGTGACCACTCGTACCCTGTGAATGGGGGCATTGTCATCCTATGGGGGCATAGCCATGGTAGCCAAAATAATGGCCTGCCCAGTGTTTTTATACCCTAAGCATGATGGCCAATCATGATGGGATGTTAATTGCTTAATTAACTCAGGAACAACACTTGTGTGAAATCACCTGCTTTCAATATACTTTGTATCCCTCATTTACTCAAGTGTTTCTGGTATTATATCAGATACATGCACAGTGCATTCGGAAAGTATTCAGACCCCTTGACTTTTTCCACATTTTGTTATGTTACAGCCTAATTCTAAAATTGATTTAAAAAAAAAAAATCCTCATCAATCTACACACAATACATAATGACGAATAAAAACCATAAATAACGTATTTACATAAGTATTCAGACCCTTTGCTATGAGACTCGAAATTGAGCTGCAGGAGGGACTGGTGCACTTCACAAAATAGATGGCATCATGAGGGAAGAAAATGATGTGGACATATTGAAGCAACATCTCAAGACATCAGTCAGGAAGATAAAGCTTGGTCGCAAATGGGTCTTCCAAATGGACAATAACCCCAAGCAAGCTTCCAAAGTTGTGGCAAAATGGCTTAAGGACAACAAAGTCAAGGTATTGGAGTGGCCATCACAAAGCCCTGACCTCAATCCCATAGACAATTTGTGGGTAGAACTGAAAAGCGTGTGCAAGCAAGGAGGCCTACAAACCTGACTCAGTTACACTAGCTCTGTCAGGAGGAATGGGCCAAAATTCACCCAACTTAATCCAAAACTAAAGATTCACGTAATTGGTCAGCTGCTCAATTAAGTTCTGGGTCCATACCTAAGAGAAGAGATCAAGAAATTCTAGAACGGTGAGTGGAATCGTAATGAGGAGCTCCACCTTCACTCTTTGCAAGTTTCGAGCCGAATGTCCCCTTACACTCAGAATCTTTCCACAGGAGATTAGAGCAGTATCAACGACTACAAATGAATGAGCAGACAAAATAGTTACATTTAGCTGTTTTGATATTAACTCAAGACTGCTATCAAAATATTTCAGCAACTTGCAATACATAACAATAATATTGTGATAGTTAAAGAGGCTACATGTTTGAAATGGGACCCAGAGAGGTTAAGAGTTGATTGTACTGCAGTTGAACCCTTCAACCTTTGATGGAATGAATAATTGGAGTGTGGACACAGCAGCCATGTGCGTCAGTAACCCTAGGCGTGCACTGATAGAGCTTCCTGTGTGTCCCCCTCCCGCCCCCTCCTCCTCCCTGGCCCGCGGCCCTCAGCAGGGCCACCAACAACAGGGTGACACAGAGCCAAGACCTCCAGCCCAGGGAGGGCTCAAGGAGAACAAGGGTCGCCCCCTCCACCGAGACAGTGATTCCATTACCACAGAAGGTCTCAGCTTTCCATTGACTCAGGTGGCTTTGTTCTGACTGAGATAACCCACAGTTCATTGTGTAAAGTTCTCCAAAAGGATCGGCTGCTGGAGGGAATGTAAGTTTATTAGCATGTTGAATAGTAGATATCTGGGCCTGATATATCATCTCGTGTTGAGTCTGACCTACAGGAGGTCCCCTTATTCCGGAGGGGCTGGGAGTGTTTTGGCCTAATTGCCCCGAGCCTCTTCCCACCTACATACACCTGGCACTCATTTCAGAGCTTCCGTTCCTAACAGTCTATATCTGCCATAGAACAGCTGGACATCAGATAAAACCAGGCTTCACACATGACAGCTGACGCAACGATTAATCACAGAACCTAGAGTTCGATGGGAGTGCCATTGTGTGTCTCCCTCAGTTTAAGCACTCCACCACCTCACACAATTGAAGTAAATTATCTTGACCTTTACACAACCTCTGGACCAAGGTTGAAGGGATAGAGTCCTCAGAATACACTTACCATTAGTCATTTTTATTGAGTCAGCATTGCTATAGAGTCCTGATCATTCTAAAAATATGTCTAAAACACCTTACAAACACGTCAATTAAACTGTTTTCATAGGTATGTAGACTTTAAAGGTAAACTTCAGACAGGAAGCAGAACTTCAAACAGAAAGTCACTTCTCTGTGGCAACTGCCTTTTAGGGGATGAGGGGGTGCAAGTGTGCAATGACATCTCTAAAGGTGTACATACAGTTCTTTATCATCCTATCAGCATCACTTCAGACATTCCCCTTCACTCTGACGGCAACCACCATTCAGGCTTTTATGACTCACGTGAAATTGCCTGCTTATTTTTAACCTCTCAGACAACAAGACGGTTTGGCACTCTGCTCACGTTTTAATGATAGGACCGTTGATTGGTTACAGACCTTCGCTTTTAACTTTCCGCTTAGTGAAATAAATAATAGGACTATAAGAATCAAAGACATTTTTTTTTTTACAGAAACATTTTAAAAAAAAGAAAAAAATAGAATTTACAACTCCTTGCCTATGTGACTGTAGTTCTGCCAGTGTCAATTCAAATGTAGTTTATTATGGTCCTGAGAATTGTATCTGCTGGTTGGTTATTTGACAGCCACAAAGTCTGTCCATCGCCTCTGTCCATCACCTTTCCCCATCCCCTCAAGTAGAGGAATGGCTCTGTACGATGATTCATTCATTTGCTCACTCGATTTCCCTGAAAACAGAACTAATCTTGCCAATACATGATTCACCAATAACCAACCCTTTGACCGTGAATATTTCACCACTATGCTGGCCAGTGGTGAGATGGAGATAGCAGTGCAACGTTGAATGTTCAGATGGTCTGTAGCGTAATATTAGTCACAGGAAGTAAAAAAGTGCCCAATCATCCTTACATCCATTTCAGGACAGTTTACATGCATGTAATTTGATTTCAAACATAGGTGGCTGGTGGAAAGAGCTTCAGGAGGACAGGTACATTGTGATGGCTGGAATGGAATACATGGAACGGTCTCAAACACATCAAACATATGGAAACCACATGTTTGACTCCGTTCCACTAATTCCATTCTAGCCATTACAATGAGCCCGCCCTCCTGTAGCTCCTCCCATTAGCCTCCACTGATTTCAGATCAACAGCGGTGTCTTAGAGTTTGATTTATACCTGATGTATTTACTTCCTCTTTCTCTCATGTGTTTATGTTTTTAAGCTTACTATTGTTTGACTGTATGCATTAGTGTAATTAGTATATGGGTGGTTGTAAGACGGATGTCAGTAATCATGTCTGTGTAACAGATGCCAAGCATCTAAAACATAGTAAGGCAACATTTTCCTTTCACATGTATAATTAGAAGCATTATGTCCTCATTAGAAGCATTATGTCTTCAGAAAATACAGTAACTTCTATTATTTACTCACTTCTCAGGAACATATCTTTCTGTCATCAAAAAAACCCCCAGAAGCACTAGGTAGCCTTGTTGATAATGGAATAAGGTAAAGTAGGAGACTTCTTCTGCCATTCTTGTCATTGAGTTACACCAGTCTAGGTCTCGGGGACCGGTCATAACTAACAGTTATCTGTTTCGAGCTGGTGCAGGACAACAGTACATGCTTTGTCTGTCCATGAAGGGAAATCAATTAACCCAGATGAATTGTCAGAAGATAAGACCACGTAGTTACGTGAACACATACTGTAGTTGGTTGACTTCAGATTACTGCTCACTGGCCCCAGCACATAAGGAGACGATCAGAAAACATTTAGCAGCATTAAGCGTTTCACGATCAGATGATGGGAGAGTCTCTGAAGACCGAAAGCAGTAAGTCACCATTCACAGATCCCCAGGAGACGAGTGAGAGAGAGCGGGAGGGAGGGAACATAGGAGAGAGAGGGAGAGAGAGAGAGAGAAAGAGAGAGAGAGAGAGAGAGCGGGAGGGAGGGAACATAGGAGAGAGAGAGAGAGAGAGAGAGAGAGAGAGAGAGAGAGAGAGAGAGAGAGAGAGAGAGAGAGAGAGAGAGAGAGAGAGAGAGAGAGAGAGAGAGAGAGAGAGAGAGAGAGAGAGAGAGAGAGAGAGAACAGGCGGGAGAGAGAGATGGAGAGATGGAGAGACAGACTAATGATAGAAGACCGAGGAGCATGGAGGAGAACTGTTGTTTGCAATTAAACCTCCTCCATCTGCAGTGTTATGTAGTCTACCTCAAAGGAAAGCAACTCAAGTGATTGTGTTTTATTTTGTTTGATTTGTGTTTTAATATCTTTGTTTATCTCATTCGGAGCGCATTGTTATTGTGAAAACCACATCCTGGAACACCAATTCAGGCACAGAAATCAAATTAATTTTGTGGAATGTGGGTAGATGTTTGATGGATTTCCAAGTGGGGTGCCTGGTTTGTCTGAATTTTTGAGGAACCTGAATCTCAGGTTCTGCTCCAAGTTCTTGATTTCTAGAAAAATATGCAATATAGGTATATTGCTAGAATAAGGTTGGGGTTGATAAGGAAAACAAATTAAATCAACCAGATAAACTATGAGAGATATTGGCTCAGACGGACTTGAAAGGGAATTATAAACTGGGTGGTTCGAGGCCTGAAATGCTGATTGGCTGTTATATGTACCCTGTATATATTACTGCTCTAATTATGTTGGTAACCAGTTTATAATAGCAATAAGGCACCATGGGCGTTTGTGGTATATTGCCAACATCCCACGGCTAAGGGCTGTCCTTCATAATGTCCCCTTGGTCAGGGACCCTTTCACAGAAACTTAACCTAAATCCCCCTCATTGCCCCTTGTCACTGTAAAAAAAAACTACAAACGCAACATTTACACTGTTGGTCCCATTTTTCATGAGCTAAAATAGTAGATCCCAGAAATGTTAAATACGCACAAAAAGCTTATTTCTTTAAATTGTTGTGCACAAATTTGTTTACATCCCTGTTGGTGAGCATTTCTGTTTTGCCAAGATAATCCATCCACCTGACAGGTGTGGCATATCAAGAAGCAGATTAAACAGCATGTCGAGCTGCACCTCGTGCTGGGGACAATAAAAGGCCACTCTGAAATGTGCAGTTTTGTCACACAACACAATGCCACAGATGTTTCAAGGTTTGAGGGAGTGTGCATTTGGCATGCTGACTGCAGGAATGTCCAACAGAGCTGTTGCCAGATAATTTAATGTTAGTTTCTCTACCCTAAGCCACCTCCATTGTCATTTTAGAGAATTTGGCAGTACATCGAACCGACCTCACAACCATAGACCACCTATAACCACACCATCCCAATACCTTCACAGGACTGACAGCTTCATTAAATAGTACCCGCAAAACACCAGTCTCAACGTCAACAGTGAAAAGGCAACTCCGGGATCCTGGCCTTCTGGTGTAACTCGGGCAGCTGTTGTTGCCATCCTGTACCTGTCCCACAGGTGTGATGTTCGGTTGTACCGATCCTGTGCAGGTGTTGTTTACACGTGGTCTGCCACTGCGAGGACGATCAGCTGTGTGTCATGTCTCCCTGTAGCGCTGTCTTAGTCGTGTCACAGTACGTACATTGCAATTTATTGCCCTGGCCACATCTACAGTCCTCGTGCCTCTTTGCAGCATGCCTAAGGCATGTTCACGCAGATGAGCAGGGACCCTGGGCATCTTTCTTTTGGTGTTTGGTGTCAGTAGAAAGGCCTCTTTAGTGTCCTAAGTTTTCATAACTGTGACCTTAATTGCCTACTGTATGTAAGCTGTTAGTGTCTTAGTGACCATTCCACAGGAGCATGTTCATTAATTGTTTGTTACATTGAACAAGCATGGGCAACAGTGTTTAAACCCTTTACAACGAAGATCTGTGAAGTTATTTGGATTTTTATGAATTATCTTTGAATGTCAGGGCCCTGAAAATGGGACGTTATATATTTTTAATTGAATTTTTTAATTAAAAATAATAATAAATTCTCGCCTGAGTTGCCTTGTCCCGCAAGGGACAAACCATCTAGTGTTCAACGAAATAACAACACAATGCCAAATACAGGTAGCCTAGTCAAATAATTAACATCCAATAACATTAACAGTTACTCTCTTGTGCGAATTCCACTAACTGTCTGTAAGTAGCCAAATGTAGCTGCTGCTCATGTTGGTATCTGTACTGATGGCGCAAAAGCCATGACAGAGAGACATAGTGGAGTAGTAACATGCATGCAAGCAGTTGCTCCCGACGCCACTTGGGTACACTGCAGCATCCACCGAGAGGCTCTTACTGCCAAGGGAAATATCCTGACTTCTTGAAAGACATTTTGGACACTACAGTGAAAATGGTTAACTTTGTTATGGCAAGGCCCCTGAACTTTTGTGTATTTTCTGCACTATGCAATGATATGGGCAGTGACCATGTAACGCTTTTACAACATACAGAAGTGTGCTGGTTATCAAGGGGCAAAGTATTGACATGTTTAAAAAAAATTACATCATCACTGCCGATTCACCTGGGTTACATCATCACTGCAGGGAGCGTACAGATGGATCACGGGAAGGTGAGAGTAGTGGTGGATTGGCCCCAGCCTACATCCAGAGTACAGCTGCAGCGGTTCCTGGGTTTTGCCAACTTCTTTCTCCACCTTATCCGGGGCTACAGCACCCTGGCTCTCCCAAGGTTCCGTTCACGTGGTCCCCAGCTGCTGACCAGCCGTTCCCGGGATCTCAAACACAGCTCCCATCTTGGTTCATCCTGACCAGTCCCGCCAGATCGTGGTAGAGGCCGAGGCTTCGATTGTCGTAGTGGGGGCTGTCCTGTTCCAGCGGTCTGACCTGGACCTCAAGTTGCATCCCTGCGCCTTCTTCTCCCACCGCCTCAACGCCACGAAGAGGAACTACAAATCGTGAGCTTCTCGCAGTGAAGATGGCGTTGGAGGAGTGGAGGCACTATGTTGACCGATCACAAGAACCTGGAATACTCCACACTGCCAAGGGCCTCAATTCCCGGCAGGCTATGTGGGCCCTACTGTTCACCTGGTTCAACTTCTCCTTCTCCTACCGGCCGGGATCTAACAATGTCAAGCCGGATGCGCTGTCACGCCGCTATAACCCCACGACTACTACACCGGAACCTGAGACCATCCTTTCCACCTTGTGCCTGGCGACGGTACTCAGCTGGCAAATAGGGAAGCAGGTTCAGGACGCACAGCGATCCCAGCCAAAAGCCGGGGGGGGTCCAGATAACCGGATGTTCGTGCCTGACGCGGGCCGCTCCTCGGTCCTGGAGAGGGCACACTCCTTTTGGTGGCCTACCATGGTTCCTGACGTCTCCGTATTTGTTGCCGCTTGCAAGGTCTGTGCACAGAACAAGACTCCTCTGCAAGTTCCGGCTGGTCTCCTTCAACCTCTGTCTTTTCCTCACTGTCCCTGGTCTCACATCTCCCGGGACTTTATCATGGGTCTCCCCCCATCTGATGGCAACATTGCCATCCTGACCATTGTGGATCAGTTTTCTATAGCTGCCCACTTCGTTCCTCTCCCCAAGCTACCCTCTGCCAAGGAGACGGCCCAGGTCATTGTGCAGCGCGTCTTCCGGATCCCATGGACTGCCAGTTGACATGGCCTCCGACCGGGGTCCTCAGTTCTTGTCCCGGTTCTGGAAGGTGTTCTGCACCCTCATTGGGTCATTGGCCAGCCTGTCCTCTGGGTTCCACACCCAGTCCAATGGCCAGTCGGAACAAGCCAACCAGGACCTTGAGACTACTCTCAATTTCACTACTCTCCACCAACCCCACCACCTGGAACCAGCAGCTTGTGTGGGTCGAATACGCCCGCAACACCCTCCCCTGCTCTGCCACGGGCCTATCACTTTTTGAGTGTTCCCTGGTGTATCAGAAGAGGTCAGCATACCTTCTGCCCAGATGTTTGTCCTCCGCAGTCGTCGTACCTGGAGGAGAGCCTGGTCGGCCCTCCTCAAGACCACCTCCAGGTATCGACGACAAGCGGATTGCCACCAGACCTCGGCTCCTCGGTATCGTCTTGGGAAGAAGGTATGGCTGTCCACCTGGGATCTGCCCCTCCGGGTGGATTCCTGCAAACTCTCACCCCGGTTTGTCGACCTTTTTCCCATCTCCAAAGTCATTAGCCCCTCTGCTGTTCGTCATCTGTTGCCCCGTACCCTTCGTATACATCCCACCTTTCATGTTTCCATTGTCAAACCCATGTCTCACAGCCCTTTGTCTCCTGTTTCCAGGCCCACTCCTCTCCCCGTCTCATCGACGGCCAACCGGCGTACACGGTGAGGCGTCTGCTGAAGTTTTGACCTCGGGGTAGGTTTAAAAAAAAATATTTTATTTATTTATTTCACCTTTATTTAACCAGGTAGGCTAGTTGAGAACAGGTTCTCATTTGCAACTGTGACCCGGCCAAGATAAAGCATAGCAGTGTGAACAGACAACACAAAGTTACACATGGAGTAAACAATTAACAAGTCAATAACACAGAGAAAAAAAGGGGAGTCTATATACAATGTGTGCAAAAGGCATGAGGAGGTAGGCGAATAATTACAATATTGCAGATTAACACTGGAGTGATAAATGATCATGTACAGGTAGAGATATTTGGTGTGCAAAAGAGCAGAAAAGTAAATAAATAAAAACTGTGGGGATGAGGTAGGTGAAAATGGGTGTGCTATTTACCAATAGATTATGTACAGCTGCAGCGATCGGTTAGCTGCTCAGCTAGCTGATATTTGAAGTTGGTGAGGGAGATAAAAGTCTCCAACTTCAGCGATTTTTGCAATTCGTTCCAGTCACAGGCAGCAGAGTACTGGAACGAAAGGCGGCCGAATGAGGTGTTGGCTTTAGGGATGATCAGTGAGATACACCTGCTGGAGCGCGTGCTACGGATGGGTGTTGCCATCGTGACCAGTGAGCTGAGATAAGGCGGAGCTTTGCCTAGCATGGCCTTGTAGATGACCTGAAGCCAGTGGGTCTGGCGACGAATATGTAGCGAGGGCCAGCCGACTAGAGCATACAAGTCGCAGTGGTGGGTAGTATAAGGTGCTTTAGTGACAAAACGGATGGCACTGTGATAAACTGCATCCAGTTTGCTGAGTAGAGTGTTGGAAGCAATTTTGTAGATGACGTCGCCGAAGTCGAGGATCGGTAGGATAGTCAGTTTTACTAGGGTAAGCTTGGCAGCGTGAGTGAAGGAGGCTTTGTTGCGGAATAGAAAGCCGATTCTTGATTTGATTTTCGATTGGAAATGTTTGATATGGGTCTGGAAGGAGAGTTTGCAGTCTAGCCAGACACCTAGGTACTTATAGGTGTCCACATATTCAAGGTCGGAGCCATCCAGTGTGGTGATGCTAGTCGGGCATGCGGGTGCAGGCAGCGATCGGTTGAAAAGCATGCATTTGGTTTTACTAGTGTTTAAGAGCAGTTGGAGGCCACGGAAGGAGTGTTGTATGGCATTGAAGCTCGATTGGAGGTTAGATAGCACAGTGTCCAATGACGGGCCGAAAGTGTATACAATGGTGTCGTCTGCGTAGAGGTGGATCAGGGAATCGCCCGCAGCAAGAGCAACATCATTGATATACACAGAGAAAAGGGTCGGCCCGAGAATTGAACCCTGTGGCACCCCCATAGAGACTGCCAGAGGACCGGACAACATGCCCTCCGATTTGACACACTGAACTCTGTCTGCAAAGTAATTGGTGAACCAGGCAAGGCAGTCATCCGAAAAACCGAGGCTACTGAGTCTGCCGATAAGAATATGGTGATTGACAGAGTCGAAAGCCTTGGCAAGGTCGATGAAGACGGCTGCACAGTACTGTCTTTTATCGATGGCGGTTATGATGTCGTTTAGTACCTTGAGTGTGGCTGAGGTGCACCCGTGACCAGCTCGGAAACCGGATTGCATAGCGGAGAAGGTACGGTGGGATTCGAGGTGGTCAGTCACCTGTTTGTTGACTTGGCTTTCGAAGACCTTAGACAGGCAGGGCAGGATGGATATAGGTCTGTAACAGTTTGGGTCCAGGGTGTCACCCCCTTTGAAGAGGGGGATGACTGCGGCAGCTTTCCAGTCCTTGGGGATCTCAGACGATATGAAAGAGAGGTTGAACAGGCTGGGTTCCCGCCAGGGACATCATGGACCCAGGCCTCATCGAGAATTTCCAATGCCAACACCCCGGTCAACCAGGTATGCGCCCAGGTAGGACGCCAGGTGGCGCCCCTAGAGGTGGGGGCACTGTCACACCCTGATCTGTTTCACCTGTCTTTGTGCTTGTCTCCACCCCCCTCCAGGTGTTGCCCATTTTCCCCATTATCCCCTGTGTATTTATACCTGTGTTTTCTGTTTGTCTGTTGCCAGTTCGTTTTGTTCGTGAAACCTACCAGCGTTTGTACCCCTGCTCCTGCATGTTTCTTGCTCCTGTTTTCTAGTCCTTCCCGGTTTTGACCGTTCTGCCTGCCCTGACCCTGACCCTGAGCCTGTCTGCCGTTCTATCCCTTGCTCCACATCACTGGATTATTGACCCCTGCCTGCCCTGACCCTGAGCCTGTCTGCTCCACATCACTGGATTATTGACCCCTGCCTGCCCTGACCCTGAGCCTGTCTGCCGTTCTATACCTTGCTCCACATCACTGGATTATTGACCCCTGCCTGCCCTGACCCTGAGCCTGTCTGCCGTTCTATACCTTGCTCCACATCACTGGATTATTGACCCCTGCCTGCCCTGACCCTGAGCCTGCCTGCCGTTCTATACCTTGCTCCACATCACTGGATTATTGATCCCTGCCTGCCCTGACCCTGAGCCTGCCTGTTGTTCTATACCTTGCTCCACATCACTGGATTATTGACCCCTGCCTGCCCTGACCCTGAGCCTGCCTGTTGTTCTATACCTTGCTCCACATCACTGGATTATTGACCCCTGCCTGCCCTGACCCTGAGCCTGCCTGCCGTTCTGGACCCTTTGCACCCTCTCTGGATTATTGACCCCTTTCTACCTTTGACCTGCCTGCCCCTGTATTAGAAATACACTTTTGCTTCTTTGACACTGTCTGCATCTGGCTCATACCTGAACCGTCATAATTAATGCCCATGATTTTTGGAATGACATGTTCAACGTGTCCACATAGTGTATTTTTATCAGCTCTTTTAATAAGGTTTTAAACAGGGACAAAAATACATGACAAGAAGTAGTGGTCAGGTTTTATGAAGAGGCACTGCCTGAAACAGACACATGACAGAGGACCCACAGGAAGACCTGATCCAGGCTAGAAACCAGGTAGAATTTCACCCCCTCCTCTTTGAAGTAACAGAGACGGATTCAGACCCCTTGTTATCCTGATACCATCTACACTCATACATGTAAGTTAGCGATTCAAATCTATGCGGACAGATTGGATTGCGTTTAGTAGTGCCGTTGTATAGTTCTCAGGCTCTCCTATCTCGAATGGGGGCAGCTAACCACAAGGAACAGTGCTGACATTTTTTCAAAACTAACCCCTTTCTGAGAGACGCAACCATGGGTAGAGTTCTTGTTGGTTTGATGCTGCCACAATTCCCGATGAAGTAGTGGGTCTCTACAATCAACTGAGCTGACATGATATGGACACCGGGTTCAAATTACACTCACATGGTGAGAGTATTTACATAGGTTTTGTTTTGAATGATGTGCTTCACACAAAACACTGGCCAAAGTCATAGAGGTAGACTAATATCAGAGGAGACCAACAATAGTGTTTTAACAGTGCTACCCCTTTATCTACCCCTGTGATTGTTTCCACGGTTTCCCTAAAGCAGCTTGGGGGGGGGGGCGGATATCCAGTGCATCAAAACATCCAACAAATTGTTTTCTTGTGTGACAAAGTGTGCTTTTTTTTTCTCATAGAGAACTCCTTCCCAACATCTGAGTTTAATTAGGATTGCTGCACAACAGAAGAGCATCAGAGAAGCAATGCAGATGAAATCCATGACATTCAAAGAACCTGAGCATCTGAGTTACTGATCTTCAAACCTGCAACACGATGCTTTCGATAAAAACTAAGGTTAGTTGTTGAATGCATGACAGGGTGATTCATGCATCAGATGAGTTGACTTATACAGTAGGGAAAGGGGGGTACCTAGTCAGTTGTCCAACTGAAATGTGTCTTCCGCATTTAACCCAAACCCTCTGATTCAGAAAGGCGCAGAGGACCGCCTTAATCAACATCCACAGGGAACAGTGGGTTGACTGCCTTGCTCAGGAGCAGAACAACATCGTTTTACCTTGTCAGCTCGGGGATTTGATCCAGCAACCTTCCGGTTACTGGCCAAACACTCTAACCACTTGGCTACCTGCTGCACCTTGTTAAAAGAAGTGTTTTGTGGAAAAACAATATTCTGTTCTCCAGTAGGTCCGCCTTACTAGCTCTGACCTTGCCGATAGATACTTTATTGAGGACAAATGTACTTACTATTACTGAGATGAATGCACTAACTGTAAGTCACTCTGAATGAGAGTGTCTGCTAAATGTCTAAAATGTCAAATGTCTCCCCTGATTCTGTTTGTCCCTCCCTGCATCAGGTTTACAGGAAGCAGAGTATAGTACAGGGGAAGTGAATGATAACATTAGGCTGTTTGTACAACACCAGATTAAGTGCTGAGCTGTCATACTGGAAACTGGAAGGCATGGCCAGAAGGGATCAGACAGCAGACTACCAGAGAAGTAGTTGGAGCTCTAACAACCAGTGGGGAAAGAGGGGGAGGGACATCTTCTCTAGTGAGATGACAATCCGATTAGACAAACAACCGTGTAAGAAATGGGATTCAGAGGAGTTTTTGTTGAATAATGTTGTTTTGCTGTTCTTTAAACTTTTATCTCACTTGATGGACTCAGTGAAGTTCTGTGTTTGTTTTTAGCACGTTTTCCCTACATGTAGCTCAGTAATAATCCACAACATCTGAGAGGTTCTGGAAAGGCAGCCATAAAATATGATCGGAATTGAGCATATTATCTATCTTGTTATTAGCATATGTATATCTAGCTCAATGACTTCCAGAACCTATCCATGTGTGTATGACCAGAAGTGTTACTTCTATACCAAACAAGTGTGTAAATGTGCTTGTGAAAGTGACGTGTGTTACCATTGTATAGCAATGAATTCAGCACAGTGTTGTACAGACCAGATGTACTCTCTCTCTCTGGAATCCCCAATCCAGTGCCCCTCGCTCCGTGCCCCTCGCTCCGTGCCCCTCGCTCCGTGCCCCTCGCTCCGTGCCCCTCGCTCCGTGCCCCTCGCTCCGTGCCCCTCGCTCCGTGCCCCTCGCTCCGTGCCCCTCGCTCCGTGCCCCTCGCTCTGTGCCCCTCGCTCCATCCCCCTCCCTAGAGTGCCTGCTTGTATCCCATGGTTTGTTTGGCCTCTCTCACTGCCTCGGATGGGTGGTAGGGATTCCAGTCGTCTCTGGGACGCTAGAGACAGTCTGAATGGTCTGTGATGCAGGTACTGAAGTCACGCAAGACCTGAGCCAGATTCCCCGTGGATGAATAAAGTCAAAAGGCTGAAGTCCAAAACCACCACAAATAAAGTGTCACATTTATTGATGACAAAAGTTGGAGTCTTACAATAGAACTGTATCTTTAATGTAAAGGTTTCACTCCTTACTGAGCAGTGTCGTGATCTTGAGAGACATGCATGACACTTCTCTGGCTGTGGTGGAAATGGCTTTAGCATGACCACCATAACACAAGATGTTTGATAGGTCGGTAAAGAGGAGGGAGAGGGCCGGAGATATGGCTTTTGTCTGACAATGTGAAAAGGAAATTAAACAATGAACAAACCAGACATGAGACCTAGATTCTTTGAAGGGTGAAATTGACTGACACACGGAAGGTCTACTTTGGGTTTTAAAAGCCTAGTAAATCACTTGCGTTGCAACTGAATGTATAGCGTGTTGTCTGTTTGTCCACATCTTTGCCTGACTTGGTTAGACCTTAGTTTTGTGGTAATTTGTCAGGATGGTCCATTAATTCTAGTCATGGTCAAGTTCTAAATATTGTAGCAATACTGCATCAAATGTTGTTTCTTTGATCTGTAATATGGTCAGATCCATAATTATTGGCACCCTTGATAAAGATGAGCAAAAAAGACTGAATAAAATAAATAATACAAATACTGAGCTGTATTGTATGCCCCAAACAAAAAATGATATTATTTATACTAAAACAATTGCTCAGAGAAAAATTAAATTGTTTTAATTAAGTAACACAAAAATATATAGAAAAAGACAGTGGTCAAAATTATTGGCACCCCTGTTTTCAACACTGTAGCACCCTCCTCTTGCAAGGATAACGACACAGAGCCTTTTCTAAAATGGTTTATGACATTTGAGAACACGTTGGGAGGGTTCTTAGACCTTTCCTTCATAGATTAAGACGAAGATTACTTTATTGGTCAATTTCACCCAAGGTCCAACCTGTATACATACAGCACATATACAGGTTTTTTTTTTTGGGGGGGGGGGGGGGGGGGCTGCTGCATTGGGAACCCAGGGGGCTGTTGTTGTGGGGGGTTAAGTTCCTTGCTTGAGGGCACAACAGCAGGCAATGGCATCTGGTGCTTGATACCAGCAACCCTCCGGTTGCCAGCTCACTTCCTGATAGATTCCTTTGTTGGACCTGGGATTTCAACTGGCAGCACTCCGGTTGCTGGCTTGCCTCTCTAACTAACCTCTAGGCCACCTGCCGCCAAGGAGCTCTATTGTCATGTCATCTGATAATAGCACGGGTTCCAATCTAAGTGTGAATGCTGTTTATCAAACTCCAAGTGGTGCTATGGTCAGATGACATGAAAATAGAGCTCTTTGGCCTCAAGTGGTGGGTTTGGCGTCATAAAACAGAAGAACCCCATACTTAATTTAAAATATGGTGGTGCATCTTTGATGTTATGGGGCTATTTTGTTTTCACTGGTCCTGTAGCCCTTGTTAAGGTCAACGGCATCACACACTTTATCAAGTACCAGGACATTTTAGCCAAAAACCACGTTGCCTTTGCCAGGAGGCTGTAATTTGGCCACAAGTGGATCTCCAGCAGGACGATAACCCCAAGCACACATAAAAATCTACAAATGAATCATTAATTGACCACAACATTTTGCAATGGCCATCTCTGTCTCCGGACTTAAACCCCATTGAATTGAAGAGAGCAGTTCATCAGTGCAGACAAAGGAAATTAAGGACCTGGAAAGATTATGTATGGAGAAATGGTCTAAAATTCCCCCCATTGTGTTCTCCAATCTCATAAAACATTTGAGAAAAAGGCTCACTGTCGCTATACTCGCAAGGAATGGGTGCTGGAGTATTGAACACACGGGTGCCAATCACTTTTACCATAATCTTTTAAAGATTTTTTAAATGACTTATTTAACCAAATCTCTCCCTGAGCTATTATATCAGCATAAAATAATATAATTTCCCCTTTCTTCTTTTGTACATGCAATACAGCTCAGTATTTGTGTTATTTATTTTATAGTATTATATCATCTTTATCAACGGTGCCAATAATTATGGACCTGACTGTATTTTAAAGGTACATCTCTGTCGTGTTGATTACCACAGCAAACTCCTCAGCAAATATTTATTTCGAAAAAGAAGAGGAGGCCCTAAGGAAACAGATGAAGACAAACACTCAGAGCCTCACCTTTTAAGAAGGATACCAGCAATGGTCAGAAGCACCCAGGTGGCATTGATAAGACTGAAGTCAATAGAGACCTAACCTGTCCGGCAACACTTCCACCGTGAAAGACAGGAAAATAGATAAAGATAAAAGATACAGAAGATAGGGGGAGAGGGGGATATGGGAATAGGAAACGAGAGGATAGAAATTGAGGAGAGAGAATTTCCACAATTCACTCCAAACCTGTTCTGAGCAACTGGTAGGACTTGGACTCAGAAGGGGAGGGAACAGGGTGAGAGGGAGGGGTAGAGGAGAGAAAGAGAGAGAGAGAGAGGGATAGGAGGGGAGAAAAACAACCTCTCCCTTACTCTATCTGACACACACGCACACTCACCCTCACACACACAGACACACACTAGCAACTAAGCAACATAATTAAAAAAAACTCGCACACATAGATCTTCAAAGCCAACTGGCTTTCATAGACCGCCAATTATCCTAAGAGATTACATCTGGGGGGATTGCGTCAGATAAATAAGGTGAGAAGAGTGACAAGACCCAGTCACCTCAGCGCAGCGAGACAGACAGGGAGAGGAACTCCTCAACAGGGATCCCAACAGGAGAGAGAGAGAGAGAGGGGCACTCAGAGAAGAGAAGCAGCACGCAGCCACTCCACTCACAGGGACTCAGCTCAGAGAGACGGAGAAAAGAGAAGGAGAGCTCCAGCTCACACTCTACTCTAGCTCAGAGGGACCAGGGCACAGAGACCCAGCGCTTCCATTCTCACTTCCCCCACATAGAGGAGCACAGCACACCAAGAAAGAGACACTCCAGCTAAGAGGCTCTATTAAACAGACAAGTAACTTCAGAGGAACATCCAGAGACCAGAGGAAAAGCAAGGATTACATGATTCCTTTTTTCCCCCCATCCTTTGATTCTTCATTTTGATGAGAAACAGCTGTAGTGTTTATCTTGAGATTTGTTTTATTTATTCATTTTTTTTGGACATTTTTGTTGTCTCCCCGTCCCCTCGTCTAACCCTCCCCTGATCTCATCCTCTCCAGAGGTGGTAGAGATAGCTTCTCATGAGTATTGTACGAGGAGAGTGAGCGGCAGAGGGCGAGAGGTGCTGGTTTCCCAGTTTTGAGTTATGTATGTTGACACATTCCTTTGGAACACGGGAGGAATAAGCAGCAGAAAGAGCAGCAGCAGTGTTGTCGTCGTCATCCGCCGGGGGTTCCATCTCCCGCTCTCAGCCCTTCTCCCTCTCCCCCATCCAGCATGGTCCTTTCTGTGAGCTTTTCTCCAGTCCTCCCAGCTCCAGTACAATGTGCATATGGACAGTGACTAAGGGTGCCGCCGCCTGGTCCTGCATTCGTCTGTCCATCCTCTCAGTGCTGCTCGTCCTGCTGCTCTGTCCACTGCCCTCCACGTGTCATCCGATTGCACCTGGGGTCGCCACTCGCTCCGTGGCGCGCTTGTCCAGGGCTGCCAACGCCTCTTCAGACACTGTTGTGGGGCGGCATGTGCGCAGCTATAACCATCTCCAAGGAGACGTGCGCAAGAGGAAACTCTACTCCTATCAGAAGTTCTTTCTCAGGATTGATAAAAATGGGAAAGTCAATGGCACCAAAAACAAAGACGATCTCTACAGTAAGTAACCCCCCGGAAAATATGCACTCCCTCAGCTTCTGTTTTGTGAGTTTTGCTTCTTTTCTCATCCCTCTCACATGTGAGTCCCGTAGAGTTTGGTCCCCCCCCCCCCCATTATTATGGCACTGCTCTCTGGTTCCCTGCCTTTGATTTGACTCCACTGCCTCCACACATAACACAAAACTTACCTGGTATTGTGGCGGGCATCAGTGGGCATAGATGTGTAGCCTGTGTCTCTGCCTGGGCAGCAGATGGTTCTTGGATAGTGGAAGCAGCATGGTTGTTGCCTCTGATTCAGTGGACTTTCCTTTAGAGCACGTCTACTGGAACCAATTAGAAATAGACCGAATAACTCTTTTCTCTCTGAGCAAATATCTTCGGGATCACATCCCTATATGCTTTCTTTGGTGACTTATTATATTTTATTATTACAATTGTATATGTAATACAACTAGTGCTACTAGTGGCATATATAGTGTTATCATCATTTGAGGTTTTCATCATCATCACTTCCCAGTTGCGTAGCTATGTCCGTCATGGGCTGACATTAATATCTGTATCGAAGTGCTTGTATCCATCCACACCCCTGCTTAGAATGATATCTCTCAGCTCATCGTTATGCTGCTCTAATCACTACACTTGCCTGCCTGGGTACAGTAAATATTACTACGCAGCGAGCGATACCCCAGACTCCTGCCAATGCTCGCAGCACCTGGCCGCCACACGCTCTCTCCAAGCTGGTTGTACACTTTCCCGTCAGTGCGCTGTGCGCACATTGGCCCCAATAAAAGAAGGCTTTGCCATGTGGAGCCCATGTGTGCGAGGCTTCTCTTCTCAGACAGTGCCACTCAGACGCTGAGGCTCTGCAAGACATGGCTGAAGGAATTTCAATTAGCAGAGCGTCCTCTCGCCTTCAGCACACTCAGAGTTTAACCATCAGAAGCGGATGTGTCAATAACCACCAAAAGTTCAAGGTTTGAGATCAGGTCGCGACTATAACACCTAGGCTTGATCTACCCTAAAATTACCCTTAATGCTTCAAAACATTTAGGCAGAAATGTAATGCATAGATGTTTTGAAATCCACTTTACAATATGCTTGCTTGTTTATGGAAAGATGGCAGTTAGAAAGAGAGAGAGAGAAAAAAGATAAGTGCGTAGTGTTTTATGGTGAGTGTCCGATGCATGCTGCATGTGAGTGGTTCCCGCCAATAGCCCACCACATGTGAATATAATGCGGTTGTCATTAGCTCCCACAATGACCTTAGGCACAAGCCTGCCTGGTAATAATTCTGAAACCAGATGGACAGAGCACTTCTTGGGGAATTCAGATCCCATGCTGCTCAAATACTGTCCCATTTGAAGTGTAGCTAGACAGGGCTAGGAACGAATGTCTGGGGGGAGGCAGAGGACCTGGGCCTGTTGGAGGCAAAGTAAGAGAACTACCAAGGGGTGATACATCTGAATCGATCGAAACAGCTTGGACACGTGCCACAATTAAACACAAAACATTTTCTGTAATCCAAAAGGAAAATGCCCACCAGGTTGCAGTAATGTTCTCTGTTTCTCTGACTTGAAACCTTGTGGTGAAAAGTCCAAATGTGGCACAAGATAAGATGATAAACATCTCTTGGTTTATGTATTTGGAAACTGCAGATACTACAGGTGAGACTTCAGACTGGTATTTCAGGTCTCCTGGTTTGGTCCCAGAAAGGGAGACTTGTTGCCTAGTTGAAATGTCTCAGAGCAGCAGGAAGACAGAGAGCTGCTGGGTAATGTTACTACTATTAGTTGGTGGTGGAGGGTGAGATGCTGGGGGAGCGATTGTTTTTGTTCTTGCTCAGCAGTTTGTCCAGTCACAAACCCTGGGACAGCTGAAAAATTAGCAATAAAATGGTGCTGAGTACATGTTCATCTAGCCTGTCAACTCCTCTTAGTCTGGTAGTAGGATAGGATAAGTAATCCCTCTCACCCCCCCCCCCCCTTTAAGATTTAGATGCACTATTGTAAAATGACTGTTCCACTGGATGTCATAAGGTGAATGCACCAATTTGTAAGTCGCTCTGGATAAGAGCGTCTGCTAAATGACTTAAATGTAATGTAAATGTAGTATCCTGCAACATCATGGAATTCATTTTTGGGTTCAAATGAACCAAATATTAGAAGACCTTCCTCATCAGGACAGAGACTGTAGTGTGTGGGAACACCTTCACTTCGTTAGTTCCAGTTTTCGTGCTGTTCTGAAACATGTTCACTTGAATTGTATCCAGCATGCGTGAAAATGTGTCACACTTTGTGAGGTAAGGCAGACATTGAGGAAGGTGTGTCTGTCTGTAAACTCAGATGTCACTGTAGACTGATGCGTGGCAGAAGACGGTGAATTTGTCTCTAATTACATAGTGTATGACCAGTAGGCATTGCCTGGCCAGGCCTCCACTGCCCACAGAATTGCAGCCTGTTAGGGTCTTTATCCTCTGCAGCTTTGATATGCCCATGTACAGAGGCTCGTTGTTTACGTACGGTGGAGTCAGAAGGCGAATGAATGAAAGATCTTCTAATTAAATAAAATGAAGTCTGATAACATAGCTTTTTGAAGAATGACATGATAACCATTGTAGAAATACGCAGGTAGGTAGGCTACACTGTCGGAGCACAAACCTGTGTTCTTAGAGCCTCTTTGTTTGTGTGTTGTGTTGGTCAGGTTGATCAGGTCTGCCGGTCTGTTACCCGGTTCCCTTTTCTCTCTCTCAGCCCTCTACAAAAGACCTATCTATGTGCGGTTTGAAACCCAATCCAGCCCATATTGTGTGATTCCCTTTCAGAATCCATCTGCTCAGTATTACAGTGTCACACTGCTTTCCTGCACGTTACTCTCTCTCCAGCATTAGAATATTAAGGCGCTGCATGTGTGAACCAAGCAAACAAACGGCTTATTTTCATACTGACTTATTCAACAAGTCCAATTTATTTACTGTTCTAATCTAGAATGACACTGACCAATAACAAACAGTTTATAATAGATGGGTGGGTTTTTTTTTTCTCTTAGTGATTTTCTCTCATTTGGCATCTGGGTCCCACTCTCCCTTTCCTCTCCCTTCACTTTGCTTATCAATGAAAGAAACTGGAATCGAAAAAAGCACTCTCTAATAGACGACTGAATTCATCCACAGCGGACTGTGGTCTGAAGTTATATACCTGGGGATACTGGGGAGAAGGGGGTCCGGCTAATGAGCATCATGAGACCCTGACAGTTTTGATTGAGGGGACTTAGGGCAGTTTAGGGTTCAACTGCAGGTTGGATCGTGAGCTCCACAGAGTCCGACTCTTTCCAATCACGTTGCCAACTTTGCGGGCTGTCCATCACGGAGGGGTGAGGCCAGCAGCCATCTATCCTCCTCTCACCCTATTTAGCCCTCGCTCTAATCTAATGCTGCGGAATTAGCACTGCAGGCAATCCCTCACAAAATGGACTGTTCTAAAGCCAAACTCATTTGTTTTTGTCAAGTTCTAGTGCATTAGGAGATCGTTGATGTGTTGAGCCCTGGAGGAGATGCTGGTGTACAGCAAGCACAGTGAATAAGTAGTATCAGCACTTCTTCTGTCATGTCATGGTCCACTCCTTTCCTTGATGTAGACAAGGACCCTGGACAAGGTGCTGTTTCGTTTTATATTCCAACGATCCATATCCAATGAAGTCAAACTTGGCTGAATCCTGAGCTCCTCTGACTGACTCAACGTGGCCCTATAACTATCCAACCTAATAGTGTTTGTTATCCTCAGCTCTCCTGGCTGGTTCTGTAGCAGGATTCATCATTTCTTGGAAGATTTATGAAAGGAATGGTTCTGACAACAGGAATCCTCTTAAGTGCTGCAAACGAAGTCTTAGCAGCATAGAGGACGGGAGGGCTAAGTAAATCTAGTACTTTTATGGTTCCATCAGACCATAAATGGGGGATGGGGGCTCTGGTGTTCCATGTTTCAGCAGTAGAACCACGTCAATATTGCGAGAAAAAAAGTGTGTGTGTGTGTGTGTGTGTGTGTGTGTGTGTGTGTGTGTGTGTGTGTGTGTGTGTGTGTGTGTGTGTGTGTGTGTGTGTGTGTGTGTGTGTGTGTGTGTGTGTGTGTGTGTGTGTGTGTGTGTGTGTGTGTGTGTGTGTGTGTGTGTCTTTATAATGTGTTTATGAGAGGATAGCAAGAAACCATGTTGTGAAATGTGTAAATGTATGTTGTAACTGCACCCGTCTGCACCACATGGATGGCACTCTCTCTTGAGTGTTCTCCTCCTCTCTGTGGTTATAGTGCCCATGTGTGGCTATCGTGGGAAATCTCAACCACACGGGCAATACAAGTGAGTTATGAGGATTGTGTAGATGTACAAAAGGTTCGTGTCAGTGCTTTAAATAAAAAAAATCTATTTGACCCTAACATCTTCATAGGCTTTCTCTTTTCTGATTGATAAATAATTGTTTGGCCAGGGGTCTAGAGAATGCGTCCAATTGGCTGCTACGTCCTGTCCTTTTACACTTATAATTAGAAGCAACATGTTTAGGGATTATTTGAATCTAGGCCTGTTACGTAGCATAACAGTATAGCAGCAGTTGGTAGAGTCCGGCGGAGTTTGGGTTTAATTCCCGCTGGACCACCCATATGGAAATGAGGGCATGCATGACTGGAAATGGATTTGGATAAAAGCATTTGCTAAATGGCATGTATTATTATTATTATTATTATCCCCATAATACCTTCATTAGTGGAAGACCTCAGCCAAAAGGGAGTAATTAAAAGCAGACACCACTGGCACAGGACACCCCCCCCCCCCACAACCCCTGCACCCTCCTACACCCCCGGGTCATTAGACTTGTGTCGACACTTTCTGCCTTTAGACCTTCCCAGCAGTATCTCCCTTATCGCAGGGGAAGTTGGAGCTGTTTCAACAGGTTGTGCAGTCACGTAGATTTGTGAAGGCCTACTGTACAAATCGGTTTTGTTTAAAGTGTGAAAGTTATGATTCATATTGAAATTGAACCTCAATGAATGAAGGCAAGCCAGTTCTTTACAAACTTAATACTTTATCATTCGCTCATCTTCAACTAACCCCTCTTGAACAAGAAGGTTGGCAAGGGAAGCCTAGATTTGTCTCTCAAGCATCTTATTGTTTCTGCCCCTTCGTTGGCTCTATTTAGAGTTCAAATGGAGGTATGGATGTCCAGATGTATGACTAACCTTTGACCCCATTACTTAAAGAGAGGGTCATTTGTGCCAGGGTTGGTTTAAAGGAGAACACCACTGTCTCCCCACTATCATTTTGTCCTGTCTGTCTCTAACAAGCTGCAGTCAGTGTGTGTGTGTGTGTGTGTGTGTGTGTGTGTGTGTGTGTGTGTGTGTGTGTGTGTGTGTGTGTGTGTGTGTGTGTGTGTGTGTGTGTGTGTGTGTGTGTGTGTGTGTGTGTGTGTGTGTGTGTGTGTGTGTGTGTGTGTGCGCGTGTGTATGTTCAAATAAGGAAAGCTAGCAGTTTTCATATTTTTCTATGCGGTGACTCTGACCAAAGTCGCAGGGGACAAGGGGGAACTGAGGCATCGCTCTCTGTACTCACAATTTCCCCCTATTCTTTAAAAATAATTATTTACGCATATTCTTTCAGTGTTTCCTGATATTCACCCATCAATTTACTGTTGTGTCAATCATTGACTCATCTGAACATTTTTTGTAATAAAACACAGACTTCGTGAACCGCATGCTGTCCTGCCACTATACCATCCAGCCACCTCTTTATTCTTTCAGTCAGCAACCTCTCTGGAAACGTCAACACTTCACTGGGCAGTTCTCTTCTCTGAAGAATGGATTATAATTCCCTGGAATTTTAAATTGGCCATCTTTGTTTTGATTAACTGGTTTTGAGTTTTCAATGTTTACCTTATGTGCGGATTCAATACCCTCACAGACGTGCAGGATTTGACTTATATTCCTTAAACCAAACCAGAAAGTCAAAGGCTCACAATTCGGAACAATGATTCAGCAGAAGAGCAACTTTTGAACATACCTTCAGCTCTGCAATCGTATGTTGCTGCCCAGAGCGCAGGATTGGCTAAGATACATGGCATTTCCTCTACTTTGGAAGATGCACTGCTAAATCTAACCTGGTAAGGCATCCATGGTATAGGCCAATGTCGTTGAATGGTAGGCTGTCCAGGTGAAAGAAATGGGAGCATGTTTCATGTGTTTGGGTGCTGCAATGTTACAAACATTCGCTAGATTAGGTCAAAGTCGCCAACATTGAGAACCACAGACATCACAACACATTCAAGATGTATGTACACACACATACACACACACACCGAGTGTGGTTGGACAGATGGAAGTCTGGGAGAGAGAGAGAGAGGAGAGAGAGTCTTAATGGAATCATCAAAGGTAGCGCAGGGAGAACAGTGCTCGGACCAGAGACGCATCTGGACAGCCCGTCCCATTTTAAAGGAGCAGGCAGGAATGCCAGCTAATTACCCATTGCGTGCGCAAGAGGCAGGGATGTGGGGGGGGGGGGGGGGGGGGCACTATGGGGGCTGTCCTGAGGCAACTGGTGGCTGAGCAGGAGCCCTGGATCGTATCCGTCACAGATCCTATATCCAGACCCCCACTGCTTTACTGGCCACTAATACAACACGTTCCCACACTGGATCAACGCTGGCCCAACACTGTCCCCATCCACATGGGTGCCTGCTTTGACATTTATGAGAGGGAACAGAAGCCTATGTGCCGCCACGTGTGTGTTTGTGTGTGTGTTTGTGTGTGTGTGTGTGTGTGTGTGTGTGTGTGTGTGTTGTGTGTGTTTGTGTGTGTTTGATGGTGACAGAGTAAAGTGTGAAAAAGTATGCGTTACATGCTCGAATCCTGCCCGGAATCTGGAGGGACCTAAGACAACAGATCCAACACAACAACCAGAGGAAAAGCTGTTGATGCACTTTCAGCAGGACATGTTGAAAGTTGTGGTGATAGGCTCTGGAGAGGATTAGTTTGTTAGGCCTAGTGCTTGAGTGCTGCAGTGCATTGTACTTTCCCCAGCAGTAAAAAGGCATCTGGACTTCAAAAACATGGGACCTTAAATCCCAATGACCCCGGGTTCATGACATAACATGACTCAAAGCGTCTATAGAATGTCCAGAACAATTGGAATCACGACATTATGTTTTTGTATAGTATGCAAAATGCAAGAAAGGTTATAAATTACCTTGCCAGATCAAACCCGTAAACACACATTGATATGGTAAGCACTCAGTGCCCGATGGCACGTTTTGACATTTACTGGCACAGGTACTATGCTGCAGAACCAATAGCATTGGGTAAATCACATTATCTGAGAAGACTGCATTTTTTCTGAAACCACCGTGAACATCAACATGCACTTCACTTGGTTTTGCAACGTCCTTAAAACCACCATGACATAATACACAGTGGTGCTATTACCCGGCATGGTAAGCTGATCTCAAACCATGCGAATGTGAATGTTCTATCTCAGAGGAATCTAATGCTATCTGTTGGCTGGAAAACAGAGCTCAGGTATTTGAAACAACACATTTATACTCATTACAGGTGATTATTTTCTTCTGAGTATCTGGATTTGCTTTTAATCACGCTTTGCTGCCAGGTTGAAAATCACACACAGCTTGACAGTGTTTCTCCCGTGTAAGACTGCTGTGGATCCACGTTTCAGGCAAAGAAAACAATATTGACAGTAGGATGGATAAGAAGTATTAGATGTACAACTTCTGTGTGGAGATGGATCTAAAACACAACTTAACAGCCTCATGAAACCAAAAAGAAAATATGGCTTAACTGTCGCGAGGTGAAGATGAAGACAGTGAACAGGCGATGTGTTCATTGGATGTTGCTCACCGTCCGCTATTTAGCACCAATAGACTACATTTACACCGCATCCATCACAAGCTCGCGTCCCATTACACCATGAAGAAGCTGAAAGCACCCTCATACAGATTTAGCCAGTCACCGATGAGTTACTAGCAATTTACATGAGTAACCCCTATCGTGGTGTAAAATATCTGTGAAAAGTAACTAATAAACAAAAAGTTATTGAGTACTTATAAATTATAATGACAGTGGATGGCAAAAACATCCTCAAGTTTTATTTTGCACAAACCTTTTGATGGCTTGTCCAGCTGGAGAGGGATATTGTCCGACTTTATCTACCCCAATATTTAAATGACTCACAAAGTATACAATTCCCACAACGCCACACTGGCGTTTGTGTTTCTCAATGGATCTAGTGTTCCTCGTGCCCTTAACGCTGAAGTCGTTCCACGGATATGAACCCCTGTGTCATAGTGAATTTGACAGATCGTCAATCAGGCTGTCGGCAGTTGTCGGAGGGAGGATCTCTCGCCTTAGATGTTAGTCACTCTAACCTCAAGTAATGCAAATCAAACTTGGGATTGTTGAAAAGTGGAAACAAAACATGAAGGACAGTTGATGTACAGAAACCTAACACTCTTAGAAGTGACACATTTTGTATATTCCCTCAAAGAGCATTTGAATTCATTGTTTTAATATAATATATAATTGTCAATATATATCTCTAAAATCCCAACATCCTCCCTCGTGTTAAAATAAATCATAATTTTCTTTGAAAGTTGTACCTCAAGTGGTACCTCAAGTGGTAAAACCGGTTTTATAATTGAAAATGCAGACACTTACACGTACCTAACCATCTCATATCCAGTCGTGGGCCATACAATGGAAGCAGAGCAGCAATATAATCTTCAAACGGGCCTAAGATAAACTGGGGAAACACTTTTACAGCCCTCCCTAACCTTAAGTTCATCTGGAGTCACCACTGACCATGTTTAGGAGGCAGTGGGGAGTTTGTAGGGGAGATGAGGGGTGTAGAGTGGGGTTGGTGGGGGGAGAGCTGTGTTGTTCTGCAGCCTAATGAAGCCGGCCCCTAAAGAGAGCCCAGACCCTGCTGCACTGATCTCTCAGGAGCCTGGGAGCCAGAGGCCTGTGGAGGCCAGATCAAAGGTGCGAGGCACTGCTGTCAGGAGCCAGCCCAGGGTCAAACCCAGTTCCTCAGCCCCCCCTGCCCTGCCCTGCCACTACCTCAGCCCCTGCTCTGCCCTTCCACTACCCACCCCCCTGCCACTACCCCAGCCCCCGCCCCCTTTCCTACCTCTACTCCAGTCCCCCAGGCCCCTCTACTGCCATTAACACAGCCCCCACCCTTGCCCTGCCACTACCCCAGCTCAGGCCCAGCCCCTTCTGCCACTACCCCAAACCTTCCTGCCACTACCCCAACCCCTCCTGCCACCCCCCACATCTCCTGTCAAAACCCCAACCCCTCTGGCCAAAACCCCACCCCCTCCTGACACTACCCCAACCCCTCTGGCCCCTACCCCCACCTCCAACCACTCCTGCCACTACCCCAACCTCTGCTGCCACTACCCCACCTCCTCCTGCCCCTACCCCTACCCCTACCCCTACCCCCAGCCCCAAACCCTCCTGTCACTACCCCAAACCCTCCTGCCACAGCACCAACCCTTCTGGCCCCTACCCCCAGCCCCAACCCCTCCTGCCATTACCCCACCCCTCCTGCCACAAACCCAACCCCTCCTGCCCCTACCCCAACCCCTCCTGCCACTACCCCAACCCCTCCGGCCACAACCCCAACCCATCTGGCCCCTATCCCCAGCCCCAAACCCTCCTGCCACTACCCCACCCCCCCATGCCACTAACCCAGCACCCCTTTAATAGGACATGAGCTGCCTCTACACCCCTGAATCTGGAAGGTTAATAGGAAAGACTTGCCTGTCATAGGGGCAGCAAGTTAGGTTTCCCAGGATAATTATGCACACACTCTGGGTTAACGACAATGGTGGTCTAAGCTGCTTCAAATTTAGTATCGAATTGATGCCTGTTGTTGATGAGAAAAGGTATTTATCTCAGAATAGGGCGTACATTGTATGTTCTATAGTAGTGTGTAGTCTTCTATACAGTACACAGCGATAGAAGTGGGGGAGGCTCAGTGGTAAAGCTGGCTGGATGAAGCTACAAATGTGAAAGCATTGAGGTCATTTTGACAAGATGCGATAAAGGGAGTCCTGTCACCCTGCCAAGAAACCACGGCCTTATGTGGAGATAGGGGGTCTGTGGGAGGAGGGGTGGAGAGAGGCCACCTACAGTGCCTAGGGTAGAAGCCAAGGCTGCTGCCGATGGGAGTCACACCAGGCGGTTGACTTGACCACCCAATGGACAGTCCGCCAGCAGAACTGAACTGAGCCACCAGACGACTGTCTGCTCTCCAGTAACGCTGTAATTAGCAGCCATAGCCTCTGCCAATGGTACTGTAGGAGAAACCCAAGAAACACAAATTACTCAAATACTGTGAAACCACATCGACCAATTGAGGTTGAAAAGAGAAAGAAGTCAGATGACTCACCTTATCTAAAGAAAGATATTTCAGAAATGTTTTACCTGCACTCATACGGTATCTCATTACACCATAAACACACGGCCTCTTCTTGTGTGCAGCAGTAAATTCCTTTAGTGAGGCAAGCAAACATTGGACCTCAAATCTAGGTAGCACAAATACAGCTTCATAGAGTGAAATGAGGCGGAAAACTGATTTTGGACTCTTATATAGTCTTGTCCATACTGTATCTGGAACTAACCCTTCATTAGCACTGAAGACTGCAGTCGACTGTTACAGGACCTTGGGGCCTGGTTTTTATTAATCTGCCATATAAAACTAACACAGTCCTGTTATATACACAGGTGTTTGTCTTCGTAGTTTCTGAAAAATGTCGATTGCAGAATGTCAGCACCTTTTTTGCTTGTTTGTTAAGAAAACTCTGGTTATTACACTTTCAATATTGGTCATAAAACTGTTTCGCTGCACTTAAAAGTTCACCCTCACAAAATATAAATAAAAGTTTTGGGCAATGTGTCAACCAGAGGTACAAAAAAAAAACAACCACCCCAAGCATAAAAATAAACCAGAGTGAGGAGACAGGAACGGGGGCAGAATGGGGAGAAAGATAGAGGGAAACAGATGCGCAGAGATAAGCGACGGATAAGAGAGAGAGGAACGAAGCAAAGAGAGAGAGAGTAAGGATACTCGTTTTACTGTTGTGAACGGAGGGGCTGAAGAGAAATGGGTCTGGCCCTGTGCTGTGCTGTCCTGTGCTGTCCTGTGCTGTGCTGTCCTGCACTGTCCTGTGCTGTGCTGTCCTGTCCTGTGCTGTCCTGTGCCGGCCTGTGCTGTGCTGTGCAGTCCTGTACTGTCCTGTGATGTCCTGTGCTGTGCTGTCCTGTGCCGTGCTGTCCTGTGCAGTCCTGTGCTGTCCTATGCTGTGCTGCCCTGTGCTATCATGTCCTGTGCTGTCCTGTGCTGTGCTGTCCTGTCCTGTGCTGTCCTGCGCTGTCCTGTCCTGTGCTGTCCTGTCCTGTGCTATCCTGTGCTGTCCTGTCCTGTGCTGTCCTGTCCTGTGCTATCCTGTGCTGTCCTGTCCTGTGCTGTCCTGTGCTGTCCTGTGCTGTCCTGTGCTGTCCTGTGCTGTCCTGTCCTGTCCTGTGCTGTCCTGTGCTGTCCTGTGCTGTCCTGTCCTGTGCTGTCCTGTCCTGTGCTGTCCTGTCTTGTGCTGTCCTGTGCTGTGCTGTCCTGTGCTGTCCTGTCCTGTCCTGTGCTGTCCTGTGCTGTCCTGTCCTGTGCTGTCCTGTCCTGTCTTGTGCTGTCCTGTCTTGTGCTGTCCTGTGCTGTCCTGTCCTGTCTTGTCCTGTCCTGTCTTGTGCTGTCCTGTCTTGTGCTGTCCTGTCTTGTGCTGTCCTGTCCTGTCCTGTCCTGTCCTGTCCTGTCATGTCATGTCCTGTCCTGTGCTGTCCTGTGCTGTCCTGTGCTGTCCTGTCCTGTCCTGCCGAGCTGCCAGGAACAACATGTTTCAGTCTCTGGTCTGTTCAGTGCTGTCGTATTGTTGCAATTTAAGCCTTTTGTTACAGCCCTGCCTTTCAACTCCAGAGTACAGGTGATGGTTCTGGTGACTTGGCAAGGGGGTCATAAAAAAGTGTTTCGCTTTAACGCGCCACATCAAACGGCCCAAAGCAAACGGCTAAAACAGGTGCCTGACTTTCAACACGGCAGAGATAGATCTTATTTTGACATTGCAAGCTTACCTAAAATACTGCAGTGTCACTTATATTACAGGGGAGCTCAGACTTGAAACTGGTTTTGAACCATTCACTCTTGTGCAGATGGGGAAGGTGTTTGTGACTGTGTCTGAGATCTGGCACGCCTACTACTTACTGAAACGACATACTGTGTACTAATAGTACGACATACTACAGCATTTAGAACGTACTGTTTAGTAAAGCTAATGCAGTAAGCAGCAAATAACAGGATACTAGGCTCATCCTACTGAGAATTTGTAACCTAAAGCAAAATTGCGTTGATTCTTGCCTTTTGTTAGTTTTGGTCAGGTGAAGCACGTCCCCTCAGCTGATTTCGCAGCTGTTATCAAACACACGTGTCTGGAAAGACAAATCTCTTCCTTAACAGTGTGCAGTGAATTCTACTAGATGAAACGCCGAAATTAATCTGACATCCCGGCATGTAAAGTATACAACATTTTAGGAAATTCCACGTACTATAAAATGTAATTTTTTCACATACCCTAAAATGCATATTTAGAACGCAAAGACGGATATTCCGGAATGGCCTGTGTGTTTGTGTGTTTAACTGTGAGTCAGTGTGAGTTTGTAGGTGCATGTCTTTGCAGTGTATTGTATTTCCGTACAATTGAGTTACTCAAAGTGGTCTCCATACACCTGTATCAATTGGCATTGCCTCTCCCTCTGCCTCTCTCTGCCTCTCTCTGCCTCTCTCTCTCTCTCTCTCTCTCTCTCTCTCTCTCTCTCTCTCTCTCTCTCTCTCTCTCTCTCTCTCTCTCTCTCTCTCTCTCTCTCTCTCTCTCTCTCTCTCTCTCTCTCTCTCTCTCTCTCTCTCTCTCTCTCTCTCTCTCTCTCTCTCTCTCTCTCTCTCTCTCTCTCTCTAACTCTCCCTCCCTCCCTCCCTTTGATCAGGGATTATTCCCCTCTAATCCCACCGACTGTCATCCAATTTCTCTTCTCCTCCTTTCATCCCTCCCTTCCCCTCCCCTGTTCATGAACCTGAGGGAAGGCAGAAGAGCAGAGACCAGGCCGGATAACCTTACCACCACACTCAATAGCCGTGTGCAACCAGAGCCCATACGGAAGGGGCTCTCTCACGCCCGCTGTGTATAAAGAAACCTGTCTAATCCGCCTGTTGAGTGGCGGCCACACTGCTTGTTTTGCCGGTTCACAGGTGCAGATAAAACCTCACCGCCAATTCATGCTAAATGGTTTAGCTTAGGCATTGACAATGTACTAGGAGTTCGTTTTCACAGTACGGGGACTGGAATGTCTTTATTTTGTACACTGCATCAATGGAATTATTCATAGTTGTATGGTGTCATGAGTTTTATACAAGCACTTTTAGAAGTATGCTTATATGTTTTCACACTCCTCCTGTGTTACACATCCAAGGTACAATTTCAGTCTTCGACTGTGGAAGTAAAATCAGGGGGCGGGGAGTCTGAAAATAGGTCATGACCTTTGAGTAGAATCCAGAGCTGCAGACTGTATTGGTTCAAAGTTGAAATTGGTTTACATGGGAAAGTCCATGGCAGGGGTAGACTAGAGTCCCCAAGTGAGATACTCTTACGCAAAACTGTTAACCATAACATGTAACCCAGTACAGGGACAGGACACAGCCCAAATAGGAAGATGTGGAGAGGAACGATATGTCCAGTTGAACAAGTACTTAAGGATAAATGAGCAACTTACCCCTGATCAAAGAATCCTGCAACAGCCCTCCTAAAACGGGGTCCCCCCTTGTCTCAGGCGGTGCATAAAATCACTCCAGGACAGCAGGATGTTACAAATATGTGTCCCAGGAGTAAGAAAGGGGGCACGAATAAAAGATGTCAGGGGGGGGGGGGGAGTCAGTGTAGACAGGTGCCATTAACTACTCTGACTCTCACCTTGTGAGGAGGCGATATCTACTGTCCTCTGACCCAGGCTAGGAGGCTCCACACTTGGTCAGACCAGCCACCTCCCTGCCTCCCTGCTTTCTACAAAGACCAACTTCTACCAGAATTGGTCCTGAGCTAATCCCCCCTAACCCATGATAGCTTTATGGGTTTATATAATTGACTTTAGGATGAAGGAGACTGGTTACCACATCTTAAGTCCCTAATTGGTTCAAGAAACATTCAGACTGCAAACTGATATGGACATTTTTGCTTTCGCCAGCGTGCCGCTCCACTCCGAAAACAAACAAAAGCAAAGAAATGTTTTTTCCAAAGCTTAGCCCCAGCCAACGCCTCTCACTCAGGGCTTATGGCCCGTTAGCATGGGAATGAAATGGCGGCTCAGCCTGTCTGTTCTCAATGACTGGCACAGAGACACACAGCCAGGCAGCCAGGCAGTGGTTTACTGGGGGGGATCAAGCAAAGATGATTGTGATTATTCAAAACATGGTCAGGGATAACAGGCAGGGATAACAGGCAGGGATAACAGTGTGACTCTACCCCCCGGTGTGACTCAGTAGACAAGGCCTGCAGTTATTATACCTTTTTAAGTAGATATGTTCAGTAAACATCCTGGAAAAGACGGTAGTAACTGACAACATCATGGACTACAACATACTGTATCCACTTACATTCACTGTAATAGTTAATCAACTGGCCTGCATGCTATAACAGCAATTATAAACTGGGTAGTTCGAGTCCTGAATGCTGATTGGCTGACAGCCGTGGTATATCAGAAGGTATACCACTGATATGACAGAACATTTATTTTTGCTGTCCTAATTACGTTGGTAACCAGTTTATGATAGCAATAAGGCACCTCAGGGTTTGTGGTATATGGCCAATATACCACGGCTAAGGGCCGCGTTGAGTCGTGCTTAGGACAGCCCTTAGCCGTGGTATATTGCCCATATACCACACCCCCTCATGCCTTATTACTTAAATAAACAGTGGAGCCTATGCAGTCAAAAACACAAGCATTCTTTCTCAATGCAGTTCAATTATTCATTGACTATCACTTCAGTGTATTGGCCTGGTATAACTAACCTATAATGTGTCTGTGTGTCTTCCAGGTGTGCTGGAGATCAAGTCAGTGGATGTTGGGATCGTGGCCATCAAGGGGCTCAGCAGTAACTTTTACCTGGCAATCAGCAAGAAAGGAGAGCTGTACGGCGCGGTAAGTTGAGCCTGTGCTGAAATTCACACACAGAATAACAATATCCCTACAGAAAAATGGAGCTAATTATTTGGCTGAGTATACAAACTCCCCATTAGACTGACTCAGTGTTCAGAACACTCAATAGTTAGTTGCCAGGTAGTGTTTTTACACTGCCACCTTACTGTTGAAAATAACTCTCTTCCATACTATACTCTCCTAAGGAGCTGGCCCCTTTGATGTTGTGTGAGAGCTCTTCTCTCCTCTGTCCCCGGGCCCTTAGAGAAGCCTGGGGTTGTTTTAAAGGACAGTTCCCCTCCACTGCCCGTAAATAATCCCCTAGTACAAGTCGGCCCGGCCAAAAGAGTCGTCGTCTTGGAGAAAGTAAGCCGAGACGCCCCTGCCGTCCCTCTCTCCCAAACACACAGATCCTCCCATATACCACACCATCCTTGTGCTCCACTCTATTCAGACCAGAGAAACACAATACAACAGCCCCCATTCTACTAAAAGCCCTCAAGGGCTACCGGTACTGTTTCATGTGCTCTCACACATCATCTGAAACTGGTCTCTTAGTAGTGAAATCAGACGAAATGAGACACAAAAAGCATTCTAGCTAGGGAACACAATTCCCATGACGTATTTTAAAGTGTCACACCAAGGTACTGTCATTCACTCAGTAAAGCGTTGGTGGCATATCTGTCCCTCATTACACAAGTATTATATTATAGTTAGCTGGTTCTATATTCATATATTCCATTTTGTGGGAGATTATTTTCACACAAGTTTCCATGAGAAAGAGGTAGCCGAACGTGAGTTGAACCCGGGGCAGCGTTTCCAAAATATTCTCATATGATTTGGGAACATTCAGTTTACTTCTGGATTCAATTTGAACAGCTGTGGCTAAAGAGCATTTAGGAAAGGAACATTCTTTACAGGGTCACAACTGTATCCTTTTTCTGTCTAGTTAGTCAGGACACTAAATGACAAGAACAGTCTGTTAGAAGCCTGATGAACCCCACTGCCATTATGCAAGAATGTATTTATATTGTTGTTAACTTGCCTTATTGGAGCCAACCAACCTGGATATCTGGATGAGAACTTCTGCTTACTGAATAAATAATGCAAATGTAGACCCCAGTTTCATTGCCTGTGCTGCCAAAGTTGTCGAATCACTCACAATTTGTTTTTCTTGTTTGTTCACCAGAGGGACTTTGGTGTTGACTGCCGGTTGACCGAACGGATTGAGGAGAACAGGTACAACACCTATGCCTCAGCAGAGTGGCGGAACAAGAAGAAGCCCATGTTCGTGGGGCTGAGCGCCAACGGCAAGCCCATGAGGGGCAAGAAAACACGAAGGAAAAACACTGCCACCCACTTCCTGCCCATAGTGGTGTAGCCACCGCATTGGACAGTTCCTTCCCCTGGGAATGTTTCACTGCACTGAGGAAAGACTGGGAACCATTAAAGACATAATGGAGTCATATGCAGTCAAAGTTTTTTGATTTGCAAAGACTATATGTATTTTCTGAAAGGAAGGCACTATGTAAAGGAACTGTTTGAACTCATTGTCGCGGAGTCTGACTGATGATGGTACAGATTTGTTTTTAAGTTATGATTCGGCACAGGAGAAAATATGAAAAAAAATTCTGTGCCAAATCATTTTCAATGGGCGAACTGTTGGAGACAAAACTGAATACTGAATAAGAGGACAAAAAAAGGACACTGATTCAGCGTCACTGAAGACAGGGTCAAAGGGCAGAGTGTACCATGTGTATTTGTCTGTGTGATGATCTGTGGATGCAGTTACATGTATTTATGCTGTACTAACTCATACGAGGAACTGAAATTGACACTCATGCTTTGTGACAGACACACACAGTACTGGAAGCACTTGGGTGACTTAGGTGTGATGGAAGAGAAGCTGGGCCATGGAGTGAGTCATATGCAGAGAATTTAGTCAAGATAGCACCATAGCATAAACCTTATTAACATGCAAGTTCACTGTATTGGGTATTTCCATTCCTTTACCTGACTGCTTTAAAATAAATTATTTATTTTATGTAATATTTAAAGAAACCAAAAAGACCAAAAATATGGAATGGACAAATTCATTATTTTTATCATTTATGCTCTTCTTTTTAAATACTAATCTATCGTTTAAACATGAATAAAATAAATATATTTCTCTTTACTATGTATAATTGTCTATTTGTAGATTTACACCTATTTATTTCACAATACCACAGCACCACACAGCACAGATGATGAATTGTCGGTCTAAACTCAGCTTTTGTTGTTCATTTACTATAGCTACAAAAGCAGTTGCAAATCACATGCCTGTATCAACAGCAGTATTACGTGGTCAGAGTAACAAATGAATGGAGACTGCGGTATGCTTTTTGACATATCAACGTAACAACTACCAACCCTTTCATGAATGACTTGGGTACTGTAGGTAGGCTACAGGTATGAAAAAAGTCTGATTTCCTAGCAGTTGGAGCAGAAGAAAGGTGCTGTTTAGAAGCTCGTCAAGACGCCAGAAAATCCAATAAGTCAATTTGACAGCTTGTTCCTAAATTCATTCATAACTCAGGGATTGACTTTGTGGTTTCACAGTGGAAAATGTAGACAAACAAACAAACCTCAAACTGGGGTACATTCTGTGCAAGATTCATATGCCAGCCAGTGTTTTTAGAGAAAACAAGGAGCGGACCCTTAGGAGTTCGCAAATTCTTAAATCCTTAATAACGGAAATACAGATACGGTAAGGCTATGGACATCGGACATCTACAGCCCACGAAAATACACAAATCGATAACCAGCCAAAGAAGACAACATACAGGAAATACAATGTGACAGTTTCAATCTGCTTTACAGATCTTGCAGTTGACAAAATTGCAGAGATTTTACCAAAAACAACTGTAACATTTCAAAATATATATAATATATATATATATATATATATGTATATATATGCCATTTAGCAGACGCTTTTATCCAAAGCGACTTACAGTCATGTGTGCATACATTCTACGTATGGGTGGTCCCGGGGATCGAACCCACTACCCTGGCGTTACAAGCGCCATGCTCTACCAACTGAGCTACACAGGACCACAGAAGAGGATTAATGCAACCTAAAAAACATTCTAGAAGCAATTTTTTTTTCACATTTAAAGTATCAGATATCTCATTGACATCCGAAAAATATAGTTTTTTGAGCTAAATTGTGAGTAGTTCAGTTGTCTTCACAGATTTCAGCACTGTTAAGCAGACCGCATAAAGTGGAGATTTGGAGTTCTTCACTGAGTCGTAAAGAATACATCTGTTCTTTTATCTCTTCCCAACAAAGGGTACATTTCATCTGGAGCTACCACCATGAACATGGCCTCTCTCTACGTAGGGCAAACAATTTCGTCTTTAGGGTTAAAAGCTTTCTCGAGGTGGCATAGCAGCAGAGCACGTTTCACCTTGACCTCCCCCCTCTGCCTTCCTAGGGAGGCGAGGGCATATGGTATAACATAAATATTAGAACGTTGTTTGTGAGCTGATTCTAATTAAGCATGACGTAACGTTTCGTTTCTTCTCCCCGTAACCTCCAGATCAGTTCCAGAAAATAGCAGGAACAGACAGGCATCGGGACACATGAGCATAAAACACACACATACAGTACACCCACCACCACCACCATCCCCGCCCACGGGTGTGTTCAGGATTGGATCCATCACTATCAATTGTCCAACATCTGTTGCTTTCTGAGGTTATTTCTGAATGAGATGGAATCTAAAGTCTCTCTGTTGATCATGTGGTGTTTGTATTAAGGGACTATATATGTTGTTGGACTCAATAATCCAAAATGTGCAATTGTTTTGTCAAAGCGTGATTAAGTATGATGCATTTGAGCACACTTCAAAATGGCCTTTCCTCTTAATAGGACGTTCAAGCTCTGTTTATATGATTACTTGGGTGTTCTGTAAACTACATATCATGTACAATTAGACTGAAATGTATTCAAGACACGAGCAACATATTTTTTCCTTTATGAAATTCAAGGGCTAACATTCCTCAGAAAAAAAGTGTTTATTTTGTTGTTATTCTAGATTGTAGGCCTAGATATCTGAATACCAGGTTCAAGCTATACTTTTTTATAGTACATCTATTACATAACTTGTCTTAAACATCTAAATACACTTTTGACACAACACTCCAAAAGCAAGTCCTGCAGGCTCTAGTTTTGTTTTTATCCTGATTATTGTCTAGTCATGTGGTCAAGTACAGCAAAGAAAGCCCTAGTTAAGCTGCATCTGGCCCAGAACAGTGGCGCCTTTTCATTGTAATCAGAGGGCTAATATAAATCCTATGCATGCCAGTCTCTTTTAGCTAAGAGTTGAGGAGAGAGCATCACTTCTTTTTGTAATAAACATGAATTTGTTAATTGTTTGCAGAGTCAATTTACACACAACTCTGACATACACACTTGCCAGACATGCCACCAGGGGTCTTTTCACAGTCCCCAAATCCAGAACCAATTCAAGAAAGAGTACAGTATTATATAGAGCCATGGTTTCAAAAAAATGATAAAGTTACACCTCAAGGCGCAATGCCTCTCCCCTATTTGATCTGGATATTTTGTGTGTATGCATTGATATGTAGGCTGTGTGCCCTTTTCAAATGTATGTAGTTCTGTCCTTGAGCTGTTCTTGTCTATTAATGTTCTGTGTTATGTCGAGTTTCATGTTGTTGTGGACCCAGGAAGAGTAGATGCTGCTTTCGCAACAGCTAACAGGAATCCTTATAAAATACCAAATACCACAAATGTGTTTTCTGATTGCTGCAGGAAAAGGTACATATCAGTGTGTTGCTGTTTTAAGGGCATTCAGTATAAAGTTGCTGTTCCCTTTCAGCCGGTCACTTGTTATGACATACTATGGGGAGTCAATGACCAATCATATTCACCTGAAGAACGGGCCATTCACGCCATATTCACGCCTAACGGGCCAATAGATGCCGGATTCATTTCCTCAATTCTCTGTTCTTCAGCCTGTCTGAAGGAACAATGTGTCACGTATTATAAAAACTTCTCAAGAACACGAAGACTTCAAGATTCGGCTCCGACATAGGTGTCTGTTAGTGGGGGGAAAGTACTCGTCCTCCTAGATGTTGCGAGTTTTGGGTCTTGTGTTTGCTAAAAGCTAACTACTTTCTTCTTTGCTTGTGTAGTCAGTGTTTCCTTGCTCGAATAAGATGGCCAGTGTTAAGAGTAAATTCAAAAAGGCTAGCCGGCCGAGTTTAAACCTCCGACCGTGCCCTAGGATATATGGTTTCGCAATGAAAATTGAAGATACTCAGGAGTGCTGTCCTGTTTGCCTGGGGTGGAAACACGCTCAGGAGGCTTTGGCTCGGACCAGTATATGTGACCATTGTCTCCGGCTGAGATCAACATGCATTGGGCGTCAGGCTCACTTTGTGAGACAATTGGGGCTGCTGGTAAAGGGCTTTCCGGTGAAGCGACCTCGGGAATGGTGTTGTCTGAAGCCGGGAGAGAGCAGCAGTGGCGGTTGGAATTGATAGGGTTGTCATCCCAGCCAAGTGAGGCTCATTTCGGTTTCTCTGGCAGTGTTCAGAGTCCGGGTTACGGGGATGATATACTATTCCTGGTTGGCTCTGGAGGGTTGTCAGAGTGTGAATCTGATGACATCAGTCCGGGGCAGCCTAAAGCCCCGGCTTTGGATTCGGCCATTGGTGGTTAATGTACCTTTTTGATGGAGCTGTGTCGCTGGGCGGTATATCATGTGGTGGTGGATTGGCATTCTTCACCCCCACAGCAGAGTTCCTCCAGGTTTGGGGGAAGGTATTTTCCTTCTGTCCCTGCAGCGGTGAAGCATTGCTTACCCCTGTTTAAAGATTATGCAGACGAGCTAAAGGATACCCCTCATTCAGCCAGGCTGATGCTACAAGGTTATGGCGAGTTCATACATTTAAAGGGTATGGAGGAGGCTTGGTTCATTTGCACACCTCCTATGGATATGAAGCTGGCAAGTTACTTAGGTCCAGAGGCTAGTTGAATGTGCTCACATTGCTGCAGATGTATCATGTTGATTTGCTGCAAGAGTTGAATAAGACTGTGGAGGCGCGGAAGCCGGTTTCAGAGCTTCTCTGCTACTGCTGATTTTGTGTTACGTCTGTCCCGCTGTACTAATCTGGCTGAAAAGTATGGGGGCGATGGTGGTGACTCAGCACCACTTCTGGTTGATGTTGTTGCAGATTCCTGAGAAGGACAGGCAGATTTATTTAGATGAGCCAGTTTTGTCAACAAGGTTGTTTGGGTCGGCTATGGAGCCCTTGCAGGCCTGTTTCGAGGAGAAACTAAAGCAGGATGCAGCTCTAAGGGTCCTTATCACACTAAAATCCTTCGCCGGGCATTTGAGGAATAAAGTTTCTGAGGCGTAAAGGGTCCAGGCCAGAAGAGGGTTGCAGCTTCGAGGATGGTTTTTGACCGTATTGGTGCTTCAGGGCAGAGGTGGACGTCTTGGCATGCCATGCTGGGTCGAAGGAGAGCAGAGTGAACGCAGATTCTTCCACTGCGTGGGGTGAGGAGCAGACCTCGTGACCCTAGCTGAAGGCTGGGGGAGGGGGCAGATTCTCGGGGTCCTCCTCCTCGAGCATTTACTGTGGCAACAGTGCTCCCAAGTGGCTCTGTCAATGGGGGCAACGAACTGGTTGCCAAAGTACCCGAACCCGGTGTGGGCCTGGGTATCAAAATGGCGGCACCATGAAAGCACATTGTTTCGAACCAAGGTTCCTCTGTGTTCAGGGGTGTGGAGAGTGCGGTAATGTCCAGGCGTGGGCATAATGAACACAGATCTCTCCCCAAATTCAAACACATGATTGTCAAGAGTGGTGGTGGATATGAAAACAAGCATGACAAAAAATATGAATTATCCCAGTCCTCAGCGTGGCGATCTGATCCTTCAGGAGATAATGTATGGGAAACTGGTGATGAGGATGGTGACAAGAGAGTACGGTTTGCTGTGCGTACTCCTCCTTTTCTTGGCGTTATTAGATCAGTGATCCCAGAGGTCCTTAGTGCCTTAGTGTTGAGAGAGGAGATCTGAGATGTGGCTATAAAGTTTCTGAGGTTTAATTTCGAGGGTGTGGCTTAAACGTTTCTGGCCCTGCCTTTCAGGATCTCCCTATTGCCCCACACCTTTTCTATTTGACGAAGGCGACTTTGGCACTGGTGCGGTCTCAATCCTCAAATAGTGACTATGATTATACAGTCGGTGAGTGAAGCCTCTACAAGAGGGTTGTATACATATAAGTGGCACGAGTTTGAGGATTGGTGTCAGGTTAAAGGAATTTCTCCTTTTCAGTAAACAGACATTTTGATGTGCTTGCAAGAGCTTTTTAAGCGGGGCATTTATTTTCTCACATTGAAGGTTTATATGGCAGCCATCTCAGCATGGCATGTAGGGATTGACGGCTCTACCCTGGGGTCTCATCCTCTGGTGAGGCGGTTCCTGAAAGGCGTGCATCGGCTCAGACCAGTGTCTAAGACTATGGCAACAACCTGGGACCTGGTTTTCGTCCTGGATGCTCTGTTTGAGCTTCCATTTGAACCATTGGGCCTGAAGGTCCTTTCCTACAAGACTGCCCTGCTCGTGGCCTTGGCATCGGCCAAGCGCATTGGGGATCTCCATGCACTATCAGTACCTCCTTCCTGTTTGGACTCCAAAGTGAGGTTACGTCTTAATGCAGCTTTTGCTCGCAAGGTTATGCCTATGTCTTACAGATCCCTGGCTGTTCCCTTTTTCACCTCCTCCATTTGCTTCCAGAGAACAACGGAGGTTGCATGGTCTGAGTCTGGTGCACACTTTACGTATGGATAGGACCAAGGATATCCACGTTTGTGAACAGCTTTTTGTCTGTTTCGCTAATCCGGCTAGAGTAGGGTGCTTTCGAAGCAGCGTCTTTCTCATTGAATTGTGGAGGCTATCTCCCTGGCATATGACAGCAAAGTATACATGTTGCTTAGTGGTGTGCGTGCTTACTCCACTAGGGGTGTGGCGGCTTCTTGGGCATTGTTCAGGGGCATGACGATTGGTGATATCTGTGCTGCAGCGAGTTGGGGTTCCCCACAAACCTTTGTGAGGTTTTACGGCTTGGTTGCAACTGCTCCCAGTGTGGCTCATGGCGTTTTTATGGCTGGGTCCGTGAGTAGGTGTTAGGCAGTGTGAAGGTTGCGCATTTATCCGGGCTACCACAGTGCCCTGTGGGTTTGAGCCATGGGCTGCCGCGGCAGCATGTGAGTACACAGTTTCCAGGTCACTGCGGGCTTCATGTGGGTTTGAGCCTCAGCCTGCGGTGGTTCTTTGACTCTTGACGATGCTATGTTCCGCGTGTGTGTGCTTTATTAAGTCACGACAGGTGTTCTGTGGTTTTGGACTTGCGGTTCCTTGTATGAGTTCTGACATTTCAGGCTCGCAGGGTAAGTATTGTTCTTGGAACCGTGGGGGTCTATGGACTTGGGCTGCAGTGGCATCATGTCAGTGCGCATAGCCAAGTTGCAGCAGGTTCTGGTTCCCTATATGAGGATCTGACACTTCAGGCCTCATAAGGCTCTGATGGTTCAGGCTTCTCGCATAAGTATTAGGGTAGAAGTTGGCTTCGGTAACCCCTTTTTGGAGCCGGTGGAACCTATGTGTGCTTGGACTGCCGTGAGTCTCCTCGTTTGGTACCCTGTGAGCCTGCTTGGGGCGTGATTGTATGTCCCATACCATAGTATGTTATACAGAGTGACCGACTGAAAGGGAACGTACAATTATGAATATAATAACTGTTCCCTGAAGGAGTGAACAAGGTATTGGCCCCGCGCCATCAGTGGGTTTGGTCTCCCCGAGACTAAGAGTGGTACTTAATTGAGGAAATGAACGCAAGCCTCGGTATTATAGCCAGGAAGGTAGGGCTTCCGAGGGCGGGCTCGGTGCTGCTGGGTGTGATTTCAGTTTTATTCAGGTGAATATGATTGGTCTTCACTTCCCATAGTATGTTAGACCTGGTTCTCTCCTTCAGGGAACAGTAGTTATATTCATAACCGTACATTTTGACTTCATAAAAACCTGTGTGGACCTCCAATAAAATCCACACCGATGTCTTCACACATTCACAGCTTCTCTGTTTGCTCAGAGGAATATGCGGCTTCATGACCAAACCACAGGACCAGCTGTGAATATTTTATCCTGGACAGCTCACTTTCCAATGCTCTGGTGGACAAGGCAGTAGATTTGAATAACTCTGACAGCCACAGTTTTGGTGTATTTTTGGAGGTCGGACACAGGGGTGTTGGCCCGAACCCAGGGAGTTCCAGGAACAGAGGTGAGTCTGGAACATCCTTGATGAGCATGGGGTCTGTGGGTCTCTGAAGAGCCTCTTGCATTGCTTGATCAAATTAATCAAATGGCTAGATGGCTATAAATAGAGGACATTTTACTGCATTTAACTACATATATTAAAGCCTGGGCCAGCTCAGACTGAGTCTTGGACCTCTTCAGGATCTCCTGAGGACTCCAATTTTGGTTCAGCAGGTGTGTCAAACATTTGCCTTGGCCCTAACTAAGATGAAGGATGTGTTTATCAATTTAGAGAGAGAGAGAGAGAGAGAGAGAGAGAGAGAGAGAGAGAGAGAGAGAGAGAGAGAGAGAGAGAGAGAGAGAGAGAGAGAGAGAGAGAGAGAGAGAGAGAGAGAGAGAGAGAGAGAGAGCGAGCATGTGTCACTTCAGGCTCATTTGCTTTTTCTTCACACCTTTGATCCAAGCCGTGACTGAGGTGTGCAGATGTTTGTCTATGAAGAGCTATAAATCATTGTTCTAAAATTCCACATTGTATTTTTCTCCATGCTTATGAAGTTATCCAAATACAGACGTTTAATATTGATGTATTGCTTTGACTCTCCCAAGTGTTGGAGGTTCAGATAATATATGATCCGTGTCAAGCCTTTCTGAAAACATGCCATATTTGGCTCACCCAACCAAGGCTCTGAAGCTTTTAATAAGTAACAATTACTGTTGTGACCAGTGGAGCAGAGGCCTTAGCTAAGCTTTGGCTCCCTCTGGCCTTCCTGATCTGCTATCCCACAGGCAGGAGAAATGTGCTTGAAGTCTAAATTATAATATATTTGTTATTCTTGGACCCGTGACACTGGCGTGATTTTGTTGCCCCTGGAAGCACAAGCACAAGCGACTATTAGCCTTGATCACAGGCAAATACTGCGGAGTGAACATGGCAAACATTAGTAACGACATTGGATCAAATGTACACCAGTATATTTGGTACTTGTGTCAGTAAACCCTTATAATAGCATTTCTCTACTAACAATGTTTTTGAAAAACTGTGAATTAGGCTGATTAAAGAGCCCAAGACTAACTGTTGCAGCCCTTTAGGAAAGACTGCTTTGGCTTCGGCTGTAATAATGTATTAGAACTCTGTGCAGTGTTCATTAGAAGTCAGTACTGATCCGCCTCCAAGTCGTTTGACTTTGAGTCTCAGCAGTGTCTCGGAGGTGTGAGTTTGTACATGGCTTGTGACACGGCAGAATAACTTGGCTGATGGAACAACCAGACTCTTCACACAGTGATAAATCTCCCCTCTACTGATAGTTTTTCTCTCAGTTTAGTCCTGCAACTCTAGATAAATAGAGACCATGCAGGGAATCAAAACACATGGACCATGTTTAAATTCTTAAAAACTGTTGATTACAAGAGACTTACAAATTACAAAACGTTCTACATAATTTCCCAAAAAGGAGAATTTGCAAAGAGAAAGCATGTTTATGCAGCAGTTGTTGCCAAAAGCAGTGACACGATGCATAACCTCTAAAAAGCTTTAAATTGTTGCCTTGGAGAATACACTCAGTGGCCAGTTTATTAAGTAAACCACCCCGTTCACGAAACTGGTTTGCTCCAATAGACAATGAGTCTGGTGGCTGTGGCTTTCTATATAAAGCAGGCAGACAGGCTTTGAAGCATTCAGTTACTGTTCGACTGAAAGTTAGAATTGTCAAAACAAGTGACCTAAGGGACTTTGAGCATGGTATGATAGTCGGTGCCAGGCACACCGGTTCCAGCATCTCAGAAACGGCAGGCGCAGTACAACAGTGGTGTGCAGAATGGCATCTCGGAATGCACAACTCATCAGTCCTTGTCACAGATGGGCTATTGTAGCAGACGACCACACCAGGATCCACTTCTATCAGCTAAAAACAAGAAGAAGCGGCTCCAGTGGGCACGCGATCACCAACACTGGACAATGGAGGAGTTGAAAAACATTGCCTGGTCCGACGAACCTCGGATCCTGTTGTGTCATGATTTGGCATAAGCAGCATGAGTCTATGGCCCCATCATGCCTGGTATCAATGGTGCAGGTTAGTGGCGGTGGTGTAATGGTGTGGGGAATGTTTTCCTGGCACACGTTAGGTCCCTTGAAACCAATTTAATAACATTTCCATGCCTTAAAGAATTCAGGCTGTTCTGGAGGCAAAGGGGGTCTGACCCAGTACTAGATGGGTGTACCTAATAGACTGGCCATTGAGTGTATGTAGTCCCCATGAAACATTCTGTTTAGTTTGAAATAGAGCTGGTATGTATTTGTACAAGGTCTGATTATCTCATTAAAGTATTTGTCAAATTTGGTAAACTTTTTTGTGTCTCAGTGGTGATGATGAACCGTAGCTTCAGAACCACGGACAGCTCAGGCTATAGTCTTGCCTTTAATAGAACTATGAAAGTGTGAGACTTTCAAAATGTCACTCTTCTGTGAAAACGTTCTAACACTGTAATGTGATCAATAGTTTGACGTCTTTTCACTAGTTCCCCACTAAACTTTGATGGTTTTAAGAAACTCCCGTGTATGTTGCAGGCTACACTAATATATAAACCTAATATCTAATATCTAATGATTTATTCCTCCTTGTGCTACTGCAAACAGTACATTTAGTAAAACCTGGCAAAATAACTTCCTCTTGCGCCTCTGTCCCTGAATCTGTGTTCTTTTTTGTTGTTGCTGTTTTCTCCCAGGAATTGATCCACAAGCACAGTTCTGTAGTCCCTCACTAGAAAAAAATGGAATCTGAATCACATTTATAGAACTCAACAGCTAAACAAAAAAATATCAGTATCTGCACTCCAACATTGTGCTTCAATATTATTCATGCTACTTATGTCATAGAGTAATAGCTTAGCACATAGCACAAACAAACTGTGCCGTTTAGTTCTCTAAATGATTGTTTTTGCTACACTCTTCTAAGCTTGGGTAAAGATCATATTGATTTGATTTGAAAGCTGATGGATTCTGACCAGTTTTTTATTTGGCTAAAATGCATTTACTGATGAAAACAATTAAATTAAATATATCACATTGCACAACATTTTAGGATTTTGGTCACATTTCATGTTTATGGTTTATATTATGATATTCTGAAACTGTTATGCTTGAGATCATATTCCATCTGTCAGTGGTTAAGACAGACGGAGGCCTATGTGGAACTTCAAACATATTAGAATATGAACATTATCATACACTTTACAGTAACATTGACTAACAGCACCTGATCAGCCATTGATGTGGTCAGTCCCGTGCACATGTGTGTGTGTGTGCATGTCAATGTGTGTGCGAGTATATTACAATGGGTCAGCAGAACCTAATGCATGTGTAGGTTAACGTGGTGTAAAGTACTTAAGTAAAAAACCACTTTAAAGTACAACTTAAATTGTCTTTTTTGGGATATCTGTACTTCACAACTACACTACATTCCTTAAGAAAATAATTGTATTTTTACTCCATGCATTTTCCTTGACATCCAAGCCATTTCTTTATGGACCTTGCATTGTCGTGCTGGAACAGGAAAGGCCCTTCCTCAAACTGTTGCCACAAAGTCGGAAGCACAGAATAGTCTAGAATGTCATTGTATGCTGTAGAGTTAAGATTTCCCTTCACTGTAACTAAGGGGCCTAGCACCAACCATGACAAACAGGCCCCAGACTATTATTCCTTATCCACCAAACTTTACAGTTGGCATTGTGCATTCGGGAAGATAGCATCTCCTGGCATCCGCCAAGCCCAAATTCGTAAATCGGACTGCCAGATGGTGAAGTGTGATTCATCACTCCAGACAAAGCGTTTCCACTGCTCTAGAGTTCAAAAGTGGCGAGCTTTACACCACTCCAGCCAACGCAATAGCCGAATTCACTCATTTCAAGGGGTGTCCACATACTTGTGTATATCGGAAAATTACATACACTTAGGTTGGAGTCATTAATCATTAAAACTCATTTTCAACCACTCCATACATTTCTTGTTAACTATCTATAGTTTGGCAAGTCGGTTAGGATCTACTTTGTGCATGACACAAGTAATTTTTCCAACAATTGTTTAAAGACAGATTATTTCACTTATAATTCACTGTATCACAATTCCAGTGGCTCAGAAGTTTACATACACTAAGTTGACTGTGCCTTTAAACAGCTTGTAAAATTCCAGAAAATGATGTCATGGCTATAGATGTCATGTTTTGTCTTATTTTGTCTTGTCATTTTGCTTTTCCCTCTGTTCGTTTTCCCCCTGCTGGTCTTTTTAGGTTCGTTCCCCTCTTTCTCTCTTCCTCCCTCTCTCTCTTCTCTCTATCGCTCCGTTCCTGCTCCCAGCTGTTCCTATTCCCCTAATCAATCATTTAGTCTTCCCACACCTGTTCCCTATCTTTCCCCCTGATTAGAGTCCCTATTTCTCCCCTTGTTTTCCGTTTCTGCCCTGTCGGATCCTTGTCTATTGTTCACCGTGCTGTGTCTGTGTATCGCCCTGTCGTGTCGTGTTTCCCTCAGATGCTGCGTGGTGAGCAGGTGTCTGAGTCTGCTACGTTCAAGTGCCTTCCCGAGGCAACCTGCAGTTCTTGATCGAGTCTCCAGTCTGTTCTCGTCATTACGAGTGGAATTATGCCTTATGATTGTAGATTTACTTTACTGGATTAAAGACTCTGTTTTCGCCAAGTCGCTTTTGGGTCCTCATTCACCTGCATAACAGAAGGATCCGACCAAGAATGGACCCAGCGACTATGGATTCTCTCTACTCTACTCTCGAGTTCCAGGGAGCGATGCTCGGCAGACACAAGCAGGAATTGTCTGCTGCTCGGCATGCCGTTGATACCCTGGCCGCTCAGGTCTCCGACCTCTCAGGACAGTATCAGAGTCTTCGTCTCGTGTCACCAGCTACTTCCGGTTCTTCCGAGCCTCCGGAACCTAGGGTTAATAACCCACCATGTTATTCTGGGCAGCCCACTGAGTGCCGCTCCTTTCTCACCCAGTGTGATATAGTGTTCTCTCTCCAACCCAACACATACTCAAGAGAGAGCTCGGATTGCCTACGTCATATCACTCCTTACTGGTCGGGCTCGGCAGTGGGGCACAGCTATCTGGGAGGCAAGCGCTGAGTGTACTAACAATTATCTGAACTTTAAAGAGGAGATGATAAGGGTTTTTGATCGCTCAGTTTTTGGGAAAGAAGCTTCCTGGTCCCTGTCTTCCCTATGTCAAGGTAATCGATCCATAACGGATTACTCTATAGAGTTTCGCACTCTTGCTGCCTCCAGTAACTGGAACGAGCAGGCGTTGCTCGCTCGTTTTCTGGAGGGACTCCACGCTAAGGTTAAGGATGAGATTCTCTCTCGGGAGGTTCCATCCAGCGTGGATTCTTTGATTGAACTCGCTATTCGCATTGAACGACGGGTAGATCTTCGTCACCGAGCTCATAGAAGAGAGCTCGCGTTAACTGTGTCTCCCCTCTCTCCGACACTACCGTCTTTCCCCACTGACTCAGGTGTTGAGCCCATGCAGCTGGGGGTATTCGCATCTCGACTAAGGAGAGGGAACGGAGAATCACCAACCGCCTCTGTCTCTATTGCGGTTCCGCTGGTCATTTTGTCATTTCATGTCCAGTTAAAGGCCAGAGCTCATCAGTAAGCGGAGGGCAACTGATAAGCGCTACTAGACGGTCCTCTCCGTCAAGTACATGTACTACCTTACCGGTCCATCTACGCTGGACCGGATCGGCAGCTTCCTGCAGTGCATTAATAGACTCTGGGGCAGAGGGCTGTTTTATGGACGAAGCCTGGGCGCGGGAACATGACATTCCTCTCAGACAGTTAGGGGAGCCCACGGTCATGTTTGCCTTGGATGGTAGTCCTCTCCCCAGTATATTATATGAAACACTACCTTTAACCCTCACTGTATCTGGTAACCATAGTGAGACCATTTCTTTTTTGATTTTTTGTTCACCTTTTACACCTGTTGTTTTGGGTCATCCCTGGCTAGTGTGTCATAATCCTTCTTTTGATTGGTCTAGTAATTCTATCCTTTCCTGGAACGTTTCTTGTCATGTGAAGTGTTTAATGTCTGCTATTTCTCCTGTTTGTTCTGTCCCCTCTTCTCAGGAGGAACCTGGTGATTTGACAGGAGTGCCGGAGGAGTATCATGGTCTGCGCACGGTCTTCAGTCGGTCCAGAACCAACTCCCTTCCTCCTCACCGGTCGTATGATTGTTGTCCTGTTCTCTTCAAGAAGCGTTTTGCATCCGCTCCTATCCTTGTTGCACCTGACGTCACTAAACCGTTTATTGTTGAGGTTGACGCGTCGGGGGTGGGCGTGGGAGCCATTCTGTCCCAGCGCTCCGATACTGACGATGGGGTCCACCCTTGTGCGTATTTTTCTCATCGCCTGTCACCGTCGGAACGTAACTATGATGTGGCTAACCGCGAACTGCTCGCCATCCGTTTAGCCCTAGGCAAATGGCGACAGTGGTTGGAGGGGGCGACCGTTCCTTTTGTCGTTTGGACTGACCAAAAGAACCTTGAGTACATCCGTTCTGCCAAACGACTGAATGCGCGTCATGCTCGTTGGGCGTTGTTTTTCGCTCGTTTCAAATTCGTTATTTCTTATTGCCCGGGTACTAAGAACACCAAGCCTCATGCTTTATCCCGTCTCTTTAGTTCTTCTGTGGCTTCTACCGATCCCGAGGGATCCTTCCTGTTGGGCGTGTTGTCGGGTTGACTGTCTGGGGAATTGAGAGACAGGTTAAGCAAGCACTCACGCACACTGCGTCGCCGCGCGCTTGCCCTAGTAACCTTCTTTTCGTTCCTGTTTCTACTCGTCTGGCTGTTCTTCAGTGGGCTCACTCTGCCAAGTTAGCTGGCCATCCCGGCGTTCGGGGTACGCTTGCTTCTATTCGCCAGCGGTTTTGGTGGCCTACTCAGGAGCGTGACACGCGCCGTTTCGTGGCTGCGTGTTCGGACTGCGCGCAGAAGAAGTCTGGTAATTTTTTTCTGCTTCTGCTCCTGGTCTTGCTGGGTCTCAGTCTGTTCCCTGCCATCGCATCTCTCCTGTTCTTGTTCCTGCCCTTGCTGTGTCTCAGTCTGTCCCTAGTTGTTACTCTCCTGGCCTGTTTGGTCCTGTTTGCTCTAAAGCTTTCAGTTCTCTACCCGTGTCTCATTTTTTTTTTTTTTTTTTTTTAGAGTAGTACCCTAGTTTCTCTTTTTTTTCGTTTTTCCGTTACGGTCCTGAGGAGAGGAGTTGGGTTCTTTCTCGGGACGTGCTGGACCGTTTGTGATCTATGATTTCCTCCGTTGCCGCCAGTGTTCCTCCTCGAGAGCGCCAGGAGGCGCTCGGTGAGTGGGGGTACTGTCATGTTTTGTCTTATTTTGTCTTGTCATTTTGCTTTTCCCTCTGTTCGTTTTCCCCTGCTGGTCTTTTTAGGTTCGTTCCCCTCTTTCTCTCTCTTCCTCCCTCTCTCTCTTCTCTCTATCGCTCCGTTCCTGCTCCCAGCTGTTCCTATTCCCCTAATCAATCATTTAGTCTTCCCACACCTGTTCCCTATCTTTCCCCCTGATTAGAGTCCCTATTTCTCCCCTTGTTTTCCGTTTCTGCCCTGTCGGATCCTTGTCTATTGTTCACCGTGCTGTGTCTGTGTATCGCCCTGTCGTGTCGTGTTTCCCTCAGATGCTGCGTGGTGAGCAGGTGTCTGAGTCTGCTACGTTCAAGTGCCTTCCCGAGGCAACCTGCAGTTCTTGATCGAGTCTCCAGTCTGTTCTCGTCATTACGAGTGGAATTATGCCTTATGATTGTAGATTTACTTTACTGGATTAAAGACTCTGTTTTCGCCAAGTCGCTTTTGGGTCCTCATTCACCTGCATAACAATAGAAGCTTCTGATAGGCTAATTGACATCGTTTGAGTCAATTGGAGGTGTACCTGTGGATGTATTTCAAGGCCTACCTTCAAACCCAGTGCCTATTTGCTTGACATCATGGGAAAATCAAAAGAAATCAGCCAAGACCTCAGAAAATAAATTATAGAGCTCCACAAGTCCGGTTCATCCTTGGGAGCAATTTCCAAACGCCTGAAGGTACCACGTTCATCTGTACAAACAATAGTATGCAAGTACAAAAATCATGGGACCACGCAGCCGTCATACCGCTCAGGAAGGTTCGTGTTATGTTTGGAGATTGAAAGGAGGAGGCTTGCAAGCCAAAGAACACCAAAGAACACCATCCCAACTGTGAAGCACGGGGGACAGCATCATGTTGTGGGGGTTCTTTGCTACAGGAGGGACTGGTGCACGTCATAAAATAGATTACATCATGAGGAGGAAAATAATGTGGATACAGTGCTCTGCAAAGGTACCCCTTTGACGTTGTCCTATTTTGTAGCATTACAACTTGTAATTTAATTAGATTTTTATTTAAATTTAAATAAGTGAAATGAAAAAAATAATAACTTATTTCAAAAAATTTAAAAAAATAAAAATCTGAAAAGTGGTGCGCGCAAATGAATTCACCACCTTTGCTATGAAGCCCCTAAATAAGATCTGGTGAAACCAATTTTCTTCAGAAGTCACCAAAAGTCACAGACCAGGCAAGGAGGGAATTAATCAGAGGCAAAAAATAGACCAAAGATAACCCTGAAGGAGCTGCAAAGCTCCACAGCGTAGATTGGAGTATCTGTCCATAGGACCACTTCAAACCGTACACACCACACAACTGGGCTTTACGGAAGAGTGGCCTGAAAAAAATAAGCAAACATGTTTGGTGTTCGCCAAAAGGCATGTGGGAGACTCCCCAAACATATGGAAGAAAGTACTCTGGTCAGATGAGACTAAAATTGAGCTTTTTGGCCATCAAGGAAAACACTATGTCTGGGGCAAACTCAACACCTGTCATCACACCGAGAACACCATCCCCACAGTGAAGTATCGTGGTGACAGCATCAAGCTGTGGGAAAAATTTCACCGGCCAGAACTGGGAAACCGGTCAGAATTGAAGGAATGATGGATGGCGCTAAATACAGGGAAATTCTTGAGGGAAACCTGTTTCAGTTTTCCAGAGATTTAAGACTGGGACAGAGGTTCACCTTCCAGCAGGACAATGACCCTAAGCTTACTAATAAAGCAACACTCGAGTGGTTTAAGAGGAAACATTTAAATGTCTTGAAATGGCCTAGTAAAAGCCCAGACCTCAAACCAATTGAGAATATGTTGTATAACTTAAAGATTGCAGTACACTAGTGGAACCCATCCAACTTGAAGGAGCTGAAGCAGTTTTGCCTTGAAGAATGGGCAGAAATCCCAGTGGCTAGATGTCCCAAGCTTATAGAGACATACCCCCAAGAGACATGCAGCTGTAATTGCTGCAAAAGGTGGCTCTACAAAGTATTGACTTTGGGTTGGGGAGGGGGGTGAATAGTTATGCACGCTTAACTTTTCAGCTTGGTCGCAAATGGGTCTTCCAAATGGACAATGACCCCAAGCATACTTCCAAAGTTGTGGCAAAATGGCTTAAGGGCAACAAGGTCAAGGCATTGGAACTGCCATCACAAAGCCCTGACCTCAATCCTACAGAAAATGTGTGGGCAGAACTGAAAAAAGTGTGTGCGAGCAAGGAGGCCCACAAACCTGACTCAGTTATACCAGCTCTGTCAGGAGGAATGGGCCAAAATTCACCCAACTTACTGTGGGAAGCTTGTGGAAGGCTACCCGAAACGTTTGACCCAAGTTAAACAATTTAAAGGCAATGCTACCCATAACTAATTGAGTATATGTAAACTTCTGACCCACTGGGAATGTGATGAAAGAAATAAAAGCTGCAATAAATCATTCACTCTATTATTATAATGACATTTCACATTCTTAAAATAAACTGGTGATCCTAACTGACCTAAGGTGTAAGACAGGGAATTTTTACTAGGATTAAATGTCAGGAATTGTGAAAAACTGAGTTTAAATGTATTTGGCTAAGGTGTACGTAAACTTCAGACTTCAACTGGGTATTGCATTTTAATCAATCAAATGATGATCAATTACTTTAATTTGAAAACTACATTTCAATACTCCCATAAGGTGCTTGTTCATCTTCTGCCTGGTAACAGCAATTCCTCCTATTGGTTTCCCCTAGTCAGCCCACAGGATAGCTCTCCTGACAACTGGATAGCTCTCCTGAATGGTTTCATAACAAAACAAGTTTAACACATTTTAACCAAACACATGATTATCAAAAACTATAATACGACATGTCAACACTCCCACTCTCTGCCCACTTTGCCACCCTCCACTATAGAGCAGCCTTCTAATTCCTACAAAAGTATTTCTCTCTCTCTCTCTCTCTCTCTCTCTCTCTCTCTCTCTCTCTCTCTCTCTCTCTCTCTCTCTCTCTCTCTCTCTCTCTCTCTCTCTCTCTCTCTCTCTCTCTCTCTCTCTCTCTCTCTCTCTCTCTCTCTCTCTCTCTCTCTCTCTCTCATAAATGACTAAGGTCCATTCAGACAGTGTGCATGTCCTCATTAAAACACACATACACATTAACATAAATGCAATACAAACATACAGTACTATATATAGTAGGGCTGCAGATAATACCACCCACCCTCCACTAACACGGAACAGCACTCATATTGAATGTTACTAACAAAGCAGAAATCCTTCAACAGACTACACATCATCTCACTTCTATGGCTATAAAAAACTGCACTGCTTTCTTTCAGAAGGGGAGAGGCACATAATTGTAGCTTTGCTATCACAATGGATGAGAACAGAGTGAATTCCTAGCGATCATGAAGCATTAAACCAACAGAAGGGCCATGCAATAATCTACCACAAAGGTCCGACATGTGAAAAAGAAGTGTGCATGTCAACCAGTGTGAGATCACGCTAACAAAGAACGGAAGAAGTGGTAGTGTGTGCTGCAGCTGCAGAAGGAATGAGCAAGAGTTGCCTATGGATGTCATCATCATTCATGAATCAGAAACTTGCCAATGATGGATCCCATTTTACAATAAGTGTCTCAAATAGCTGTGCATTTACAGTGTGGACTTCAGAAAGTATTCACAACTCTTCACTTTTTCAAAATTGTGTTGTGTTACAACCTGCTTTTAAAATGAATTCATTTGACATGTTGTGCCTCTAATCTACATAAAGATCTACACCCCATAATGTCAAAGTGGAATTTTGTTAGTCAAGTTTTTTTTTTATTAATCCAAAATGAAAAGCTGAAATGTCTCGAGTCAATAAGTATTCAACCCTTTTGTCATGGCCTCAATGAGTGCAGGAGTAAAGATATGCTTCACAAATCACATGGACTCATTCTGTGTTAACATGACTTTGAATGACTACCTCATTTCTGTACCCCACACATACAATGAATTATCTCTAAGATCCCTCAATCGAGTAGTGAATTTCAAGTACAGATTAAACCACAAACACCAGGGAGGTTTTTCAATGCTTCGCAAAGAAGGGCACCGATTGGTAGCATGGTGAAGTTATTAATTAAGCTTTAGATGGCGTATCAATATACCCAGTCACTATAAAGATACAGGCATCCTTCCTAACTCAGTTGCTGGAGAGGAAGGAAACTGCTCAGGGATTTCACCATGAGGCCAATGGTGATTCATACTTGAGTAAAAGTAAAGAAACCTTAATAGAAAATGCTTAAAGTAAAAGTGAAAGTCACCTTGTAAAATACAACTTGAGTAAAAGACTAAAAGTATTTGATGTTATATATAGTGCATTGGGAAAGTATTCAGAGCCAATTACTTTTTCCACATTTTGTTACATTACAGCCTTATTCTAAAATTGATTAAATTGTTTTTACCCCTCATTAATCTACACATAATACCCCATAATATCCCATAATATAATATAACATATATAATATAATAATAATATATGATAATATAATAATAATAATATTAGAATAATAATAATATAATAATATATAATATAACATAATATAATACCCCATAATGACAAAGCAAAAACAGTTTATTTATTTTTTTGCAAATGTATAATATATATATATATATATTTAAATATCACATTTACATAAGTATTCAGACCCTTTACTCAGTACTTTGTTGAAGCACCTCTGGCAGCGATTACAGCATCACGTCTTCTTAGATATGACACTACAAGCTTGGCACACCTGTATTTGGGGAGTTTCTCCCATTCTTCTGTCATGACTTTAGGGCTACCGAGTGGGGCAGCGGTCTAAGGCACTGCATCTCAAAGCTGTCACTACAGACCCTGATTTGATTCCAGGCTGTATCACAAACGGCTGTGATTGTTAGTAGGGCACAGCACAATTGGCCCAGCGTGGTCCGGGTTTGGTGGAGGTAGGCCATCATTGTAAATAAGAATTTGCAGCTACAGGAGCGAATGGAAAGTAGAATAAACTCTGTAGTTCTGTTCAGGACTAAACAACAAGTCAACGGGCAGAGGAGAGCAATGATAGAAAAGATGGGTGGGGACCCTTTTGGACAATGAGAGCCTTACAAGCGTGCCACGGAAAGGCCCAACACCCTTATTAAGAAGGCCTGGTTCCGACAGAGATGAACTGCAAACGAAGGCATTCACACGTAAATACATTAATGATTTCTTACTCCAAATGTGCAGCGGTTCATGTGCAAAGTATATGATTACTGTGAGAGTAGTTCCTAAAATGTATCAACGAAAAGTCTCTCTCTCTCTCTCTCTCTCTCTCTCTCTCTCTCTCTCTCTCTCTCTCTCTCTCTCTCTCTCTCTCTCTCTCTCTCTCTCTCTCTCTCTCTCTCTCTCTCTCTCTCTCTCTCTCTCTCTCTCTCTCTCTCTCTCTCTCTCTCTCTCTCAGGGATTATTCCCCTCTAATCCCACCGACTGTCATCCAATTTCTCTTCTCCTCCTTTCATCCCTCCCTTCCCCTCCCCTGTTCATGAACCTAAGAGCAGAGACCAGGCCGGATAACCTTACCACCACACTCAATAGCCGTGTGCAACCAGAGCCCATACGGAAGGGGCTCTCTCACGCCCGCTGTGTATAAAGAAACCTGTCTAATCCGCCTGTTGAGTGGCGGCCACACTGCTTGTTTTGCCGGTTCACAGGTGCAGATAAAACCTCACCGCCAATTCATGCTAAATGGTTTAGCTTAGGCATTGACAATGTACTAGGAGTTCGTTTTCACAGTACGGGGACTGGAATGTCTTTATTTTGTACACTGCATCAATGGAATTATTCATAGTTGTATGGTGTCATGAGTTTTATACAAGCACTTTTAGAAGTATGTTATATGTTTTCACACTCCTCCTGTGTTACACATCCAAGGTACAATTTCAGTCTTCGACTGTGGAAGTAAAATCAGGGGGCGGGGAGTCTTAGGTCATGACCTTTGAGTAGAATCCAGAGCTGCAGACTGTATTGGTTCAAAGTTGAAATTGGTTTACATGGGAAAGTCCATGGCAGGGGTAGACTAGAGTCCCCAAGTGAGATACTTTACGCAAAACTGTTAACCATAACATGTAACCCAGTACAGGGACAGGACACAGCCCAAATAGGAAGATGTGGAGAGGAACGATATGTCCAGTTGAACAAGTACTTAAGGATAAATGAGCAACTTACCCTGATCAAAGAATCCTGCAACAGCCCTCCTAAAACGGGGTCCCCCTTGTCTCAGGCGGTGCATAAAATCACTCCAGGACAGCAGGATGTTACAAATCCCAGGAGTAAGAAAGGGGGCACGAATAAAAGATGTCAGGGGGGGGAGTCAGTGTAGACAGGTGCCATTAACTACTCTGACTCTCACCTTGTGAGGAGGCGATATCTACTGTCCTCTGACCCAGGCTAGGAGGCTCCACACTTGGTCAGACCAGCCACCTCCCTGCCTCCCTGCTTTCTACAAAGACCAACTTCTACCAGAATTGGTCCTGAGCTAATCCCCCCTAACCCATGATAGCTTTATGGGTTTATATAATTGACTTTAGGATGAAGGAGACTGGTTACCACATCTTAAGTCCCTAATTGGTTCAAGAAACATTCAGACTGCAAACTGATATGGACATTTTTGCTTTCGCCAGCGTTACTCCGAAAACAAACAAAAGCAAAGAAATGTTTTTTCCAAAGCTTAGCCCCAGCCAACGCCTCTCACTCAGGGCTTATGGCCCGTTAGCATGGGAATGAAATGGCGGCTCAGCCTGTCTGTTCTCAATGACTGGCACAGAGACACACAGCCAGGCAGCCAGGCAGTGGTTTACTGGGGGGGATCAAGCAAAGATGATTGTGATTATTCAAAACATGGTCAGGGATAACAGGCAGGGATAACAGGCAGGGATAACAGTGTGACTCTACCCCCCGGTGTGACTCAGTAGACAAGGCCTGCAGTTATTATACCTTTTAAGTAGATATGTTCAGTAAACATCCTGGAAAAGACGGTAGTAACTGACAACATCATGGACTACAACATACTGTATCCACTTACATTCACTGTAATAGTTAATCAACTGGCCTGCATGCTATAACAGCAATTATAAACTGGGTAGAGTTCGAGTCCTGAATGCTGATTGGCTGACAGCCGTGGTATATCAGAAGGTATACCACTGATATGACAGAACATTTATTTTTGCTGTCCTAATTACGTTGGTAACCAGTTTATGATAGCAATAAGGCACCTCAGGGTTTGTGGTATATGGCCAATATACCACGGCTAAGGGCCGCGTTGAGTCGTGCTTAGGACAGCCCTTAGCCGTGGTCCGCTGGGAAGCTTTTTTCTCATGTATTAAGTGTGTATCTTTATCTTGTTTTATCATTTAGTTAACTAGTAAATAAATAATTAAACACATTTCTGCCGTACTGAATCATAAGTAAGGCTGGGGTTTTTGCAGATGCAGGAGGTTACGACTGTTCAGAATGATGATATAATAAGGGGTTAGGATTAATACGTTGACTGTTTTATGGATGTGATAGGTAAAGAAATTTAGAGTTTAATTTCAGAGATAGTAACGCTTTAAACAACCGCTCTCGTGGTGCCCCAAAATCCAAATGAGTTCATTGTTACATTATTCAATTAATTGGGTAACAATTAAACATAGTTATTTGATTAGATAAATAACAGTCATCAGACTAATGAAAGTAATTCTCTGCAGATCCTCTCAAGCTCTGCAAAATTGGATGGGGAGCAATGCTGCACAGTTATTTTCAGGTCTCTCCAGAGATGTTCGTTCGCGTTCAAGTTCAGGCTCTGACTGGGCCACTCAAGGACATTCAGAGACTTGTCCTGAAGCCACTCCTGCGTTGTCTTGGTTGTGTGCTTAGGGTTGTTGTTGGAAGTTGAACCTTCGACCCCAGCCTGAGGTCCTGAGCGCTCTGGAGGATCTCTTTCTATTTTACTCAGTTCATCTTTCCCTCAAGCCTGACTAGTCTCCCAGTCCCTGCTGCTGAAAAACATCCCCACAGCATGATGCTGCCACCAACATGCTTCACCGTAGGCATGGTGCCAGGTTTCCTCCAGACATGACACTTGGCATTCAAGCCAAAGAGTTCAATATTGGTTTCATCAGACAAGATCATCTTGTTTCTAATGGTCTGATAGTCTTTTAGGTGTTTTTTGGCAAACACAAAGTGGGCTGTCATGTACCTTTTCCTGAGGAGTGGCTTCTGTCTGGTGACTCTACCATAATGGCCTGATTGGTGGAGTTCTACAGAGATGGTTGTCCTTCTGGAAGGTTCTCCCATCTCCACAGAGGAACTCTGGAGCTCTGTCAGAGCAAACATTGAGTTCTTGGTCACCTCCCTGACCAAGGCCCTTCTCCACTGATTGCTCAGTTTAGTTGGGTGGCCAGCTTTAGCAAGGGACTTTGTGGTTCCAAACTTCTTCTATTTAAAAATGATGGAGGCCACTGTGTATTTGGGGACCTTCAATGCTGCAGACATCTTTTGGTACCCTTCCCCAGATCTGTGCCTCGACACAATCCTATCGGAGCTCTACGGACAATTGCTTCAACCTCATTGCTTGGTTTTTGCTCTGACATATATTATTAACTGTGGGACCTTATATGTGTGCCTTTCCAAATGATGTCAAATCATTTGAATTTACCACAGGAGGACTCCAAGTTGTAGCAACATATCAAGGATGATTAATGGAAACAGGATGCACCTGAGCTCAATTTTGATCTGAATACTTATGTAAATAAGGTATTTCTGGTTTTGCTTTGTCATTAAGGGTATTGTGTGTAGATTGATTCTGACATTTTTAAGTTAATCCATTTTAGAATAAGACTGTAACATAACAAAATGTGGTCTGAATACTTTCGGAATATATTGAATTTAAGAATCAAAAGTAAATGTAATTACTAAAATATACTTAAGTATTAAAAGTAAAAGTACAAGTATAAATTATTTCAAATTCCTATTAAGCAAACCAGGCGGCACAATCTTCTTGTTTTTTAAATGTATGGATTGCCAGGGGCACACTCCAACACCACTCCCAACACCATTTACAAATAAATAGAATAGAATTGAATAGAATAAAACGTTATTGTCCATCCAGGATTGGACATTTTTATTTGGCATCACTTCCATTAATAGGATCACATACACATATATTCTCACATCATACACATCATACATTTAAACCAGTCAGTCCAACATGTTGCATACACTACAAACATAGAGGACATTAGTCCAACCACTGTCCCAACTGCACTGGATAGATAAGTACATATACTGATACAATTTACTTTACATTTAATAGTCAAACAGCACAAGGAACAAATTAATGTTTGAACAAGTTTCTCTTGGCCATGGGCATTCTGAAGCACTGGTCAGAGGGAAGCCTCTCGAACTGAAAGTGTTTGTGTTTAGTGAGTCCGCCAGATCAAAGGCAATAGGGATGACCAGGGATGTTCACTTGATAAGAGTGTGAATTGGACCTTTTTCCTGTCCTGCTAAGCATTCAAAATATAACAAGTACCTTTGGGTGTCAGGGAAAATGTTTTGAGTAAAAACGTACATCATTTTCTTTATGAATGTAGTGAAGTAAAAGTTGTCAAAGATATCAATTGTAAAGTGAAGTACAGATACTCAAAACAACTACGTAAGAAGTACTTGAAAGTATTTTTTTTTACTTAACTCCATTATACAACTGAGTATACCCTAGTTCAACACCAACAATGAACTAAAATCATTCCAATCCTGATAAAAAACAAATGCAGTTTAACCATGCGGACAGCTCAGAGCTAACAGGCAGGCTGTTTTATAGATGGGTTGGTTGTTTAGCAACAAAACTGACGCGTGCGCAACTATGGGGAAAAACAGACGGGGTTGGCTAAGATGGACCACAACATTGTTTCCAAATTTTTATTGAGAACTGTAACGATGTATGCTGAGAGTCGGGAAGCAAGTTCAGGGAGTGAATGCATTTAAGAAATAAATGAACAAAACAAGAAACACAAACAGAAAACCGACATGAAACAGCAACTGTATTAATCAAATTGTATTAGTCCCAAAAATACACCAGACCTTACAGTCCTTAATGCTTACTTACGAGCCCCTAACTGACAGTGCAGTTTAAAAAAATATGGATGAGAATAATTGATAAAAATAACAAGTAATTAAAGAGCAGCAGTAAAAATACCAATATATACAGGGGGGTGCCGGTACAGAGTCAATATGCGGGTGCACCTGTTAGTTGAGGTAGTATGTACATGTAGGTAGAGTTAATTAAAGTGACTATGCATAGATGACAACAGAGAGTGGCAGTGGTGTGGAGAGGGGAGGGGGGGCAATGTGAGTAGTCTGGGTAGCCATTTGATTAGATGTTCAGGAGTCTATGGCTTGTGGATAGAAGCTATTTGGGGGTAGAAACAAAAACTTAAATACATTTGCACAAATGAGCACTTGTTGTCCCTCAAAATACATCGCTACAGTTGTTGGTTAGCTAGCTAGCGAATTGACATGAAATCAGTCAAAACATCGCAAAACAAGACCAGAGGTGTATCCTACAAAGCAGGTTTGAGGAGTTAGCGAGGTAACTTTGGTCAACTCTGAGTTCAACTCGGGTTAACCAGTCAAACATTTCTTTGGAAACGAATCCTTCATAACTATCCTGTTCCAGGGCAGGCTAACTCACGGCTAACTCTACTAACCCTGAATGAAATGACTGAGCCACGAGTTGAGGACCAATGAAATCAGAATCCCTTCCTCTTGCAAATATTGGGTCCTCATTCCTTTCATTTGAGGAAGCCGACTAATTATATATTTTATGAATCAACTATTTTTTGTGTGTTAAAAATGTGTCATGTTAAAATATATAACCTTACACGTCTAGTAATGACAGAATGTAACTTTTAATAGTCCATTTTAAACTTCACGCAGAGTAACACTTTCTATGATTTAATACAATTATTTTAACTATAGGAGTGGGAAAAAGGTGCTTGTGGTTGTGCATTGATAAGCACACCGAAGTCGGCATTAACGATAAGTAATCAAATAAATCTGGCACTTCTAAGAGTCTAGTTTACAGCATAGCCTGCTTAATTTTTTCATCCTTTTTCAGCACAAATTAAAATGTGGCGCTGACTCGTCCATGGATTGATGTTTCCGCATTGTCTCAATGAAGAGTTTGGCGTTTGACTAGCCATGTGCGACATGCTTGCACAATTACCAGCCTGCTAGAGTTATCAGCAGGCTGATGAGCAATGTCCACCGTCTTAGTACAGACGAAGCCTGGGCTGGAATGTGAAGCTAGATCTAGCTTGCTTCATAGGATTCCCTCCAGGTTCTCTCTCTATATACAGATCTGTCAGGCAGGGCTCCCAGCAGAGTGGGGTTCTGGGAGCTCTCCTCTTCAGGGCCGCATTGCGTCATAGCCAAACACCAGCGTGGACATCTGGCCTTGACATGATAGTTCCCTTTTATCACCTGCTCTATGCACACAAAAAACAAGTCTGGTTCCTCTCACACAGACGTAGGCTGCTCGGGCCTGTTCTGCTAATCACTGACTGACTGTGTGGAGGAAGATGAGCTCTTTAATGGGACCCAGCAGAGAGAGAGAGAGCCCTGGCTAAAGTTGAATGGAGTTGGAGCCCTCCCTCCCTCAGCAACACTGATGACCATTTCAATACTCGCCACTTTTCTTTTCATCAAATGCAATGAAACAAAAGATTCTCGCCATTATGGAAATAATGGAACCTTATTACCTCATGTGAATTTTGGTTGCATTTCAATAGGAATCGGTTTGACTCACATAACGTCATAATAATACTAAGTTCAAGATGTTAACAACAGGAGTATTTGGATTGTCCATCTTCTGAACGTAAAAACAAGTAAGAATGCTTTGGCTCTTAATGTTCATCAAAGGATTTGTTTGTTTTTAAGCAAAAGGCAAAAAATATATATAATATACAAGATCGTGTGTGAGTACAATTAAGGCACCTGTTGGTTGAAAAGATCATTTGAAATCACAGTTATTCTGCATGTAGTAAGTCTGGGGGTGGGAGAGTGTAAGATTAATATGGAGCTGTGAAATTACAAGACCTCTTACAGACCAATTTCTCATCTGAATAATGATATTAATCCTAAAAGTGCCAACGAGATACATTTTTTTTAACCTCAAATTGTTAATGATTGTAAAGAGACACTTTCTGTTAAGCAATAACACTTTTAATTTTATGAACCTTTTGTAGCAGAGGTAAATGGTTTAAATTCCCCATTTATAGTCAGATTTGATCTTTTGAAATATACGTTTTTTTGTATGATTCGAACAGATATTTTGATCAATTTCATCCATAGCTTGATATAAACTTTTGTCTGTTATTCATTCAAACTTTTAGGTTTCTGTGATACCCAGAGGCTGAGAAATTGGCGATTGAGCTAATCTGACATACTGGTAAAAAAAATAAATGACAACAGATATGTGCAATATAGCAATAGCTGGTGCCATCAGACTTTTAGCTATAACTTTGGAACGACTAACGAATCGCTATTATACAGTACACAGACAGATGTTAATGTTCCGCTCTGAATGTCATATGGATCAACTGTTCAATTGTCTGATGTTTCTATTCATTTAATTGTTTGATGTATCCATCACCTCAGTTCCAATTGCATCTGAAAGATGGGACTCTCGATTTGGTTTAGAGACATTGACTGGAAGTTAAATATTGAAATGTTTGAGTTATAGGGGCTGCCACACCCCCCAGGGCCAAATCTGAGGTTGGTCCATATCTATATCTTTTCATGGTACATACAGTGTATTCTAAAAGTTGTTAGACCCCTTTACTTTATCCACATTTTATTATATTACAGCCTTATTCTAAAATGGATTGAATAAAACATTTTCCTCATCAATCTACACAAAATACCCCATAATGACAAAGTGAAAACAGCTTTTTAGACATTTTTGCAAATGTACTAAACATAAAAAACAGAAATACCATATTTACATAAGTACTCAGACCCTTTGCTATGAGACTCAAAATTGAGCTCAGGTGCATCCTGTTTCCATAGATCATCCTTGAGATGTTTCTACAACTTGATTGGAATCCACCTGTGGTAAATTCAAGTTGATTGGACATGATATGGAAAGGCACACACCTGCCTACATAAGGTCCCACAGTTGACCGTGCATGTCAGAGTAAAAACCAAGCAATGAGGTCAAAGGAATAGTCTGTTGAGCTCCGAGAGGATTGGGTCGATGCACAGATCTGGGGAAAGGTTACAATATTTCTGCAGCATTGAAGGTCCCCAAGAACACAGTGGCCTCCATCATTCTTAAATGGAAGAAGTTTGGAACCACCAAGACTCTTCCTAAAGCTGGCCGCTGACCAAACTGAGTAATCGGGGAGAAGGACCTTGGTCAGGGAGGTGACCAAGAACCCGATGGTCACTCTGACGGAGCTCCAGAGTTCCTCTGTGGAGATGGGAGAACCTTCCAGAAGGACAACCATCTCTGTAGAACTCCACCAATCAGGCCATTACGGTATAGTCGCCAGACAGAAGCCACTCCTCAGTAAAAGGCACATGTCATCCTACTTGGGAATTTGCCAAAAGGTACCTAAAATACTCAGACCATGAGAAACTAGATTCTCTGATGAAACCAAGATTGAACTCTTTGAACTCGCTGGATGCCATTCGTCACGTCTGGAGGAAACCTGGCACCATGCCTACGGTGAAGCGTGGTGGTGGCAGCATCATGCTGTGGGGATGTTTTTCAGCGGCAGTGGCTGGGAGACTAGTCAGGATTGAGAGAAAGATGAACAGAGCAAAGTACAGAGAGAACCTTGATGAAAACCTGTTCCAGAGTGCTCAGGACCTCAGACTGTGGTGAAGGTTCACCTTCCAACAACAACCCTAAGCACACAGCCAAGACAATGTAGGGGTGGCTTCAGGACAAGTCTCTGAATGTCCTTGAGTTGCACAGCCAGAGCCCAGACTTGAACCCGATCTAACATCTCTGGAGAGACCTGAAAATAACTGTGCAGCGACGCTCCCCATCCAACCTGACAGAGCTTGAGAGGATCTGCACAGAAGAATGGGAGAAACTCCTCAAATACAGGTGTGCCAAGCTTGTAGCATCATACCCATGAAGACTCAAGGCTGTAGACGCTGCCAAAGTACTGAGTGAAGGGTCTGAATACTTACATAAATGTGACGTTTACCGTTTTAAAAAAATATATACACTATCATTCAAAAGTTTGGGGTCACTTAGAAATGTCCTTGTTTTTGAAAGAAAAGCAGATGTTTTTGTCCAATAAAATAACATCAAATTGATCAGAAATACAGTGTAGACATTGTTAATGTTGTAAATTACTATTGTAGCTGGAATATCTACATTGGCGTACAGAGGCCCATTATCAGCAACCATCACTCCTGTGTTCCAATGGCGCATTGTGTTAGCTAATCCAAGTTTATTATTTTAAAAGGCTAATTGAGCATTAGAAAACCCTTTTGCAATTATGTTAGCACAACTAAAAACTGTTGTACTGATTAAAGAAGCAATACATCTGTCCTTCTTTAGACTAGTTGAGTATCTGGAGCATCAGCATTTGTGAGATCAATTACAGTCTCAAAATGGAATCAAAGACTTTCTTCTGAAACTCGTCAGTCTAGTCTAACTCTGAGAAATGAAGGCTATTCCATGCGAGAAATTTCCAAGAAACTGAAGACCTCATACAACGCTGTGTACTTCTCCCTTAACAGAAAAGCACAAACGGTCTCTATCCAGAACAGAAAGTGGACTGGGAGGCCTTGGTGCACAACTGAGCAAGAGGACAAGTGCAGTAGAGTGTCTAGTTTGAGAAACAGACACCTCACAAGTCCTCAACTGGCAGTTTCATTAAATAGTACCCGCAAAACACCAGTCTCAACATTAACAGTGAAGAGGCGACGTTGGCCTTCTAGGCAAAGTTGCAAAGAAAAAGCCATATCTCAGACGGGCCAATAAAAAGAAAAGATTAAGATGGGCAAATGAACACAGACACTGGACAGAGGAACTCTGTCTAAAAGGCCAGCATCCCAGAGTCGCTTCTTCACTGTTGACGTTGAGACTGGTGTTTTGAGGGTACGTACTATTTAATGACGCTGTACTATTTAAAAATCTGTTTTTGCTTTGTCATTATGGGTATTGTGTGTAGATTAATGAGGATTTTTTTTAAATGTTATTTTATAATAAGGCTGTAACACAACAAAACGTGGATAAAGTCAAAGGGTCTGAATACTTTCCGAATGCGCTGTACGTATAGCTACCTCTGTGCCAAATTTGGTGCTTTTACACAAAGTGTACTATTGAGTCCACATTTGCATACTAGTCCTCTAATATACAAAATAAATATAATGTTTCATTCCTCCACATTAATAAAAAAAAAATATATATATATTAAATGTTTTACCGCTGGAGCTTTTAGGGTTGAACTACACCCAGTTGAAGGAGAACTTGTAGGGTAATTTAGGTTTAAAAAGGCTTCTGAAGTTTCCAATGTCCACTTTCACATTTCAGACGTGACTTTCTGGTGTGACAAATGATTCAACCCCTACAAAAATGTCCATGAATTATAATCATTCACATTTTCTGTTGCTGCATGATTACTTTCTTGCTGTAGCAAACTGGCTCAAATTACGATCCTACATCTGTAATCCAATACATAATGGTCAAACCTTTCACAAGTGACATACTGTACACTGCAGTGATATAAAACAAACAGTATCATTGTTAGAAATGTTTTGTACCCATCCCCAAAAATCATTTTCTTGTTTTAGTTCCATCAGTTAATCTGGTCATAGCGAGATGCCTCAATGGTAAATTTAACCAGAGTCTACATATTGAAAAGCCTCCCATGGAAAATGTAAACCACATGCTTGCCACATATAAGTAGTAAACATCTTCTGGCCCCCTGCCCCAAATTTCAGCCATCACACAACACAAGCGTAGATAATAGCAATGATGACTTCCCAAAACACATTCATTGTATTTAATTCATTAGTAGGGCTTTGTAGCCCAATGTTATAAGAATGAGAACAGTTGGGTGGGTTTAATCACACAGTTTGAAGACTTAATTAATAAAAGCATAATGCAAACCTTCAATGTAATACTAGTAATATGTAATCATTTATTTTTCTATGACCCAACTGTCAAAAGAAGTTGTGACGAGATTGTTACATTGCCTCATTATAAAGTAGAATTAGATAAGCCCTAGCATTTGCCTTTTTGATAGCCCTGAAATATTGCATAATATCTGAGGGACACTGGATGATCCCTATTAGATGTTGGGGAAAACTGGGCTGGTTTTCAAATGGGTCATATTAAAATCTGGGATGTGTTATGAATCGATATGGACACTGAATTGTGTGATAGTAAATTAGAGTGAATCAGATGAGGACATAGCTGACAAACGTTCAGTCTGTGATCAGCATATCATTGTGACTTCATGTTAGTGCATGAATATTCAGCTAAATTTGGAGTTATATTGTTAAAAAAAGGCGCGTAACCGATAAAGGGTCGTGGAGATGACATAAACGCTAATGGCAACAACGCTAATTTAGCACAATAGGTGTGTGAACGTTACGATAAAGGGTGTGTTAAACAACATTTACTTGTGTTTACGCTCCACTACATCCCAAGCTAAATCCATGTGAACAGCTATCCATGCTTCAGACAGTGTCCTTAGATGACGGGTTTCACAGTCTGCTGTACTATTGCACAGCACCTCAACAACTACAGTGTAGGAACGAAAACAAAGACGGAAACTTTTCAGAAGCCTTTGAGTTGCACTTAATTGTCATTGTGATGTTCTTCTAATGGAAACCGCAGATCGCTGGAGAATTCATCGGCAGGGCCTAATCCTGTCATCCCCGACTCCCCAGCTAGAGAAAAACACTGGTTCAGAGAGATGGAAACCAGGATAGCTGACCACAGTGTCACTCATGTTGTCTTTTCCCAGACTGGACGGGGACCAAAAACTGCTCAAAGTCAGCATTTTACAAAGGCACGGACGTCAATAGCAGCTAAAGCAGACATTTTTGCTTCTTCCCAATACACCTTCCCAGCCGAATCTGACACCACTTGTCACCCACAATGTCTCCGGTGTAGAGTGCTTCAGTCTACACGAGACCTACCAGTATCATCTAGAGTTTCAACAGCAATTGGTCGCCACTGAAGCAGAAACAAAATCGTAGTTGGTTGGATCGATTGGATTGCTCTCATCAGCAGAGGTCAGTAGACAGTCACTCCACTCTATAAAATATCATTTCTATAACCTACTCAGTTCCAAATCAGTGTGCTATTTAGAGCTATCCTATTAGAAGTACAAACAGAACATTCAAGCCCAACCTCATGAGTCCAGTTCCTCTAAATCAGGTTCCTCTTCATGATTTAAAAAGCATCCTGTGACAAATGTGAATTTGAAAGCAAGTTTGGAATTGCCTGTTGTTGGCACAGGTCACAAATGCTTCTGTTACTTCAGTGTGTGAGTGTATGCAGTTTTCTATAAGAGCGGGGGCTAAGCAGGATAAAGAAATATTTCATAAAGCCTCCTAAAGACTGCATTGCAACATGAGTTTGTTTGGAGAGAAACCAAGAGAATGAGACAGAGGAAAGGACTGCAAAGCTTTTTCAGGTCTCGCTCATTGGGTTTAATTTTCTTATCTCACCTCCTCTCTGGTTTCTTTCCAAAATCCAAGCTCCACTTCTCTCTTTTCTTCTGCAGACTCAAGTCTTTGCACTATGCATTCAAAACTCAAGCTTACTTTCGTTAACTCGGTTCTCTGATATTTTGAGTGAGATATCTCACATGTGGGATTCACCTGAATCTCATAAGCTTGAAGAACCAATTACACATCTGTCGGAGACAGACAGGTCGAGTGGCAAATGAGGTGAGCCGCTTCCCTCGTGATAAGGAGCCACTCATGTTCAAGAATGGCTAACTTCCTCACACTCTTGCGAGTAGGGGAATGCGGTGAGTTCTCGCACTCATAATCTCAGAGAACCAGTCTCTGTTGATGAGAGAGAGGCCTCCCCTTGCAGGGAGGTGCCCAGGACACAAAAGAGTTGGTTGCTCTTGCGCAAAGCTCTTGTTCTATCCAAGTATATACACACGTGTGTACTGGACACAAACGATGGAGACGCTATTCTTGCGTAGAAATGAAGGGCGGCGGGTGGAAAGCCACAAGATCCAAGGAGAGATAATTGTAGTTGTCACTGACCTTAGGCAAAAAGGCAGGGTTGGGAAACAAGGAAACCTTGGAAAAGCCCAGGGCAAACTATAGGCACGAATTGTGAACTGAAAGTTCATGCAGCTCAGTCACTGGCTTTGCAGACCTAAGGGCGACCAGTAAAGCAGGGCCGGAACCAGAACAAATCAGCTGGATGGGCATATGATTCCTGCCTGTGTTTTTTTCACGGGACCTTCTATACGTGCACGCACTTGCTCGTGCACAAATGTTTTTAAATGGGTTTTATAGTAAAGATATGTAATTTGACTGTAAAAATATATTACCTTAGGTATGAAAACAACCAGTCATCATATTTTCATCTGATTGTCAAACAAATCCCTTCATAGACTTCCAAATTTGCTTACAATTTATCCCACCAATTCTACAAATCTGAATTTCAGTTTCATAACGCGCATTTTCGTGGAACAGTTTCATTTCAATAATAAAATCATTGTTGGTTAATGACCAACTGGCTTAAGTGTCTTCACTGACATTTTCAACCTGTCCCCAACTGAGTCTGTAATATCAACATGTTTCAAGCAGACCACCATAGTCCCTGTGCCCAAGAGCACTAAGGTAACCTGCCTAAATGACTACCGACCCGTAGCACTCACGTCTGTAGCCATGAAGTGCTTTGAAAGGCTGGTCATGGCTCACAGCACCATTATCCCAGAAACCCTAGACCCACTCCAATTTGCAAATCGCTCCAACAGATCCACAGATGATGCAATCTCTATTGCACTCCACACTGCCCTTTCCCACCTGGACAAAAGGAACACCTATGTGAGAATGCTATTTATTGACTACAGCACAGCGTTCAACACCATAGTGCCCTCAAAGCTCATTACTAAGCTAAGGACTATAAGAATATTTTGAAGATAAATACACAACGCAGAGGACAAGAGGACTAGAATTAAAGATCAATAGGAGTTGGTTTTCAGTTCAACATCTGTTTAGAATCTGTGGGGTGTCAGTCCTGGACTCAGAGTGTGACATGTTTTCATTGGTCTGTACTGTACATTGAGTCTGGAGCAGGACAGTTGTTATTTGGCCATTGGCCCAGTTGTACTGCAAGGACTTCTGATTGATCATCCCCAGGCTAGGGAGGGGGTTATAAATAGCATCCTGTGTCTTTGTTCTGTGGAAAAAAGCTGAGAACAGGAGAGACTGAACATCTACCTCGCAGCATAAAACACCTATGATTTGTCCTTCTCAAATGGATCTATTTTTCTCCCCCTGATTTTCTTTGGAGTTTGTGTTATTGAAGAATAGCATCAACTACTAACATGACCCTGGGACTAAACACCCCCCTCTGCAACTGGATATTGGAATTCCTGACGGGCCGCCCCCAGGTGGTAAGGGTAGGTAACATCACATCCGCCACACTGATCCTCAACACGGGGTCCCCTCAGGGGTGCGTGCTCAGTCCCCTTCTGTACTCCCTGTTCACCAATGACTGCAACACCATCATTAAGTGTGCAGATGACAGAACAGCCTGATCACCGACAACAATGAGACAGCTTATAGGGAGGAGGTCAGAGACCTGGCCGTGTGGTGCCAAGACAACAACGTCTCCCTCAATGTGAACAAGACAAGGGAGATGATTGAGGTTTACAGGTAATGGAGGACCGAGTACGCCCCCATTTTCATCGACAGGGCTGTAGTGGAACGGGTTGAGAGCTTCAAGTTCCTTGGTGTCCACATCAACAACAAACTATCATGATCCAAACACATCAAGACAGTCGTGAAGAGAACACAACAAAACCTATTCCTCCTCAGGAGACTGAAAAGATTTGGCATGGGTCCTCAGATCCTCAAAAAGTTCTACAGCTGCACCATCGAGCGCATCCTGACTGGTTGCATCACTACCTGGTATGGCAACTACTCAACTTCTGACCTCAAGGCACTACAGAGGGTAGTGCGTACGGCCCAGTACATCACTGGGGCCAAGCGTCCTGCCATCCAGGACCTCTATACCAGGTGGTGTCAGAGGAAGGCCCGAAAAATTGTCAAGAATCCAGTCACCCTTGTCATAGACTGTTCTCTCTGCTACCACACGTCAAGAGGTCCGAAATACTTCTTAACAGCTTCTACCCACAAGCCATAAGATGCCTGAACAGCTAATCAAATGGCTACCCAGACTATTTGCACCCCCCCCCCTTTCACGCTGCTGCTACTCTCTGTTTATTATCTCTGTATAGTCACTTTAACTATACCTACATGTACATATTACCTCAATTACAATGACTAACCGGTGCTCCCGCTACTGCATTTACAGTAGCCTCACTATTGTTATTTTACTGCTGCTCTATATACGTTTTACTTTTATTATTTTATTTTATTTATTTTTTATTTATCTATTTTTAATGTTATTTTTCTTAAGATTGCAATGTTAGTTAAGGGCTTGTAAGTAAGCATTTCACTGTAAGGTCTACACCTGTTGTATTTGGCGCATGTGACAAATAACATTTGACTTGATTTGATTTAATCGTAAAAATTGGAATTTAATTACTTGCCCTTCATTCGCTGAACTAGCCAGAACTTTTCACTGCTATCATGCATTCCATTTTAAAAGGCACCAGCCTTTGCTATATGGACACATTGATACACCCTGATCCATTGGAGGCTAAACAAATGAGTGCATGCATAGAACTCATAGAGATAGCCTATAGGCCAACACAGGAGTAGGCCTATAACTTCAATTGTCAACTAAGTAAAAATACATAAAGCCGACAAATGAAAACCGTAGAAAATATCCAGATGAAAATTTCATTCATCTCTCTACTCCCCTTTCTATCTGTCTTGACTTGAACTATTGCTAATGAAGTGCAACATTGTTCAAATCTATCAAATGGGTCAGGACCAAAGCTGTCGCTAGTGAACTTGCAACATTGTTTGTATCAACTAGCCTATTACTGGCCTTCAGAGTTTCCAGCTCCCTCAACGTTAACGTTACATTGTAGAATAATAGTGAAGACATCTAACTATGAAATAACACATACTGTATGGAATCATGTAGTAACCAAAAAAGTGTTAAACAAATAGCCACTCTCTGCCTTGATGACAGCTTTGCACACTCTTGGCTTTCTCTCAACCAGCTTCACCTGGAATCATTTTCCAACAGTCTTGAAGGTGTTCCCACATGTGCTTAGCACTTGTTGGCTGCTTTTCCTTCACTCTGCAGTCCAATTCATCCAAACAATCTCAATTGGGTTGAGGTTGGGTGATTGTGGAGGCCAGGTCATCTGAGGCAGCACTCCATCCCTCTGCTTCTTGGTCAAATAGACCTCACACAGCCTGGAGGTGTGTTTTGGGTCATTGTCCAGTTGAAAAACAAATGATAATCCCACTAAGCGCAAACCAGATTGGATGGCATTATAGCTTCAGAATGCTGTGGTAGCCATACTGGTTAAGTGTGCCTTTAAATCCAAATAAATCGCTGACAGTGTCACCAGCAAAGCATCCCCACACCATCACACCTCCTCCTCGCTTTACGATGGGAACCACACGTGCGGAGATCATCCATTCACCTACCATGCGTCTCACAAAAACACGGCGTTTGAACCAAAAATCTCAAATTTGGACTCCACAGACCAAAGGACAGATTTCCAGATTTGCTGCACAAATTGCGGGCTTCCCAAATAGAAACGACCCACATCTATTTTTCTTCGCAGCTAATGATCCTCTGTGGCTAAGTCATGCTCTCTGGTGAGGTATGATTTTATTTATTTCTGTACAGACAGGAGTAAATACACTGAGTGTACAAAACATCATGCTCTTTCCATGACGTAAACTGAATTCAGGTGAAAGCTATGATCCCTTATTGATGTCACTTGATGAATCCACTTCAGTCAGTGTAGATGAAGGGGAGGAGACAGGTTAAAGAAGGATTTTTAATCCTCGAGGCAACTGAGATAGGGACTGTGTATGTGTGCCATTCGGAAGGTGAATGGCCAAGACAAAATATTTAAGTGCTTTTGAACGGGGTACGGTAGTACTCTTTTTGAACAGACAGCATCAGATACATGGGCTCCACATACAGTGGCTTGCGAAAGTATTCACCCCCCTTGGCATTTTTCCTATTTTGTTGCCTTACAACCTGAAATTAAAATGGATTTTTGGGGGGGTTTGTATCATTTGATTTACACAACATGCCTACCACTTTGAAGATGCAAAAAACAAACAAGAAATAAGACAAAGAAAATGGAAAACTTGAGCTTGCATAACTATTCAACTAATCATAACCTCTGTCCCAGTCTCAAATCTCTGGAAGACTGAAACAGGTCTCCCTCAAGAATTTCCCTGTATTTAGCGCCATCCACCATTCCTTAAATTCTGACTAGTTTCCCAGTGCCTGTCGATGAAAAACATTCCCAAGGCATGACGCTGCCTCCACCATACTTCACTGTGGGGATGACGTATCTGATACCTAAGTATAATAGATGAATTTAAAAAGGCAGGTTAATTTATTTTGAGGTTCCTTGAGAATTTGGATGATTTGAATGGTCTGTTCTTTTAGTTAATGTTTTTATGGATCTGCAGGTCTACAAGTTTGTGTCTCTGTGGATATGTCTTTTCTCTGTGAATTTTCTCTGTGGGTGTATTTTCTCACCTCCACTCATTTGTGGTTTGATAAGATGTCTCCAGCTGCGTCTCAGAGCAGTCTCAGAGCTCCAGGTCCATCTCTGCGCCTCTAATCTGCCTGAAGCCTCCCACCCCCCCCCCCTCACTTTTACAAGAAAAGCACACTCAGCCAGATGTACACAATTCCAATTAAGTTTATCTTACCTTTGCCAGCCTGGCTTTAATGGACGTCCTCAATTATGAGTAGAAAAAAAGAGTCAATGGCAGTGTAGGGTCTAACATCAAAACCAAAGACCGCTGAAGGCAAAAGAGTCTGATAAGAGTCTAAACTGAGAGGAACAGAGGTTAAGGCCAAGGCCTTTAATATACCCAATAATTAGCTTTTTAAATCTCAAGTAAAAGTTGTTAATTCCCAGGTAGAAAGTTTAGAATTCTATGTGAAGAACTACTCAATGTAACCCAGAGCAAATCCTATCAGAAGTTCATATTATGTATCCTGGCACAGTCATCCTAGGCGTATGAAACTTGGCATACCCTTAATCGAGTTTATCTCTTCTCCCCTGTGCCCTGGCAGTAACCTGGTATGTGTACGCGTAAGTGTGTCGTATGGGTTTGCGTAGGCAACGGATTGCTGATTAAGCAAGCAAATGAGTAGACCTAAGCCTCATTCATTACTGTCTAAACATTCTGACTCCAGGAGTTGATTGAATTACCCCGCAGTTGTCAAATATATTTAACAAGATGGTAGAGCAGTAACCAGAACAGCTTGTCTTTTTTATATAAAGAAATAATGAGACTTATAGGCCATTATCAGTTCATTTAACAGGAAATTAACAGTTGTTTTCTCAGAAGGCCAATATGAGCCTTTACATTCAATTTGTTTTGAGTAATTGTGGTTTTGAAGTTACAATCCTCCAGAGCACTCAGAGGGCCAAAAGTCTCATTTGAGATCCAGCAGTTAAGGTCAATGTTTCTCTTGTGATACTTTATGGCACCATATGGCAAAACATTATTCATTAATAAGTAGAAACTAAAGAAAATGCCTGGCAGACTATCAGAGTGTATACTGTATATATGTAGATGCAGGGCTTGGCTACTGTCATGGTTAATGATAAATTGTATGTATAAGTGAGCCAAACACTAGTCATGACTGAAGCCCAAAGTTGTATTCAGTAATATCAAGTAATACAGTACATTACACTAAAGAGCAATACAATACATCTATGAAAAATAAGAAATATTTAAATCAAAGGTTTTTGGCAATGCTGTCCCAATGCATGTCATGTTCATTCAAACTATATTCCCAGAGAGATACTGTAACAGGGCAAGCAAGAAGCAACTGTAGTAGTTCAACTGTCAAATAGTCCTTTGGTCTTCAGTCTATTTCACATTCACATACGTGACATTCGGCACTTGCTATCTCTGCAACATTATGTATCTTTTTTTTAGTTAAAACAGCATCCCATAAATATGATTTGAATTTTCCCTCAAGGGCATATTCCAATAACATTCTCACTAATAGAATGACTGGTTAAATTGTTGCCCTTTTAAGTGATGGACAAAGTGAGTTTCTGTTCATTCATTTCATTGCACATTTCTCAGGTTTCCAGGCTGGTGGTGAATGCCAACAGGAACTCAACACATCTACCACACTAGTCTAGCTCAGGGCAGACTCTGCTGCTGAGGAATTAATGCAAGCATTCGGCACATTCCTTTGTTTCAGAAACACATCAAATTGGGTGGTTCAGTAATCTCAGGTCTCCATTATTTCCAAGCCCAGATGAAATTGGGTCCAAGCCCAGATGAAATTCATTTTTTTGCTCATGAAAAGAGAGAGAAACCACTGTCAATGGATGTTGCTGAATCCATCATCCCTTTAAAAGTTCAGGCTATGCTTTTCACATTAGCAGTCTTACATATCTGCATGCAAATATTGCTCAACAACTACCAATTTATGCATACCTTTATGTGATTTTGTGTGGTTGAATTTTGATCTTGTAAAGGTGTTTGGTGGTAAAGTTGTGTGTTAAAATACCTATTTAAACAGGAGGAATCCGGAATCTTACAGGTAGGCAGTTTTGAAGCTGACAGACTAGTGGAAAACAAGAACACCTTTTAAAAACAGGTATGGTTTAATTACCCACGTGGGAATCACTTGCTTAGTGACCAACTCATTACACGAGAGGGAAGAAGAGGGGGAAGAAGTAGTCATGGACACATGTCTCTCCTGTCTGGGAAGACGGGACATGGTACAGTACAACGTAAACTTGGGAGAACCTGTTAGCAGTTACACAAATTTGTTGTGCTCTGTGTTTTGTAGGTCAACATGTCCTCCTCCTCCTCCTCCTCCCCATTAATTGGTGTCTCGGTCTATCACGCGAGGAGAGGACGAGGAGCAGCCTAGCACAGCTGGTTCTGATTAGAACTGGGCCAGGGGGACACAGACAGAGGGGAGAGGAAGTTGGTACGGGTATCTCCTGTTGAAACAGGTTATTTGAGCCCATTGGTGGTACAGTATACCTTGGCACCGTTTTATTATCTTACTACCCATTACACAAGGATGGCAGGACTTTACGTCTCAAAATCCACTCATACTGTCAATCAACCATTAAACAACACAAAAGGCTAACAAAGGGTTTGGTTGTCCAACCTGGGAGACAACGTCTCGTCACATAAAGTCACTTATTCCATTGTCTGTCCAAGAAGCACATCCCTTTCTACAGTATGTTGTCATTGAAATGGACATTTCTACTATTTCCACATGTCCCAGACCAGGATTGACCAGAGGGCCAAGTCCATGTCTCAATGACTCATCACAGGGAGAGAGGATTCACATGAGGACTGATTCCCCCCTTGTTTACACCCCACTTGTATTTTAGTGAGCAGTGTCAGGTGGAGTAAAACAAGTGGTGTTTGTGGATAATCAAGGGTGTAGTAATTTAGGGTTAATGTGTAATATCGGTTCTCTTGATGACCCAACTCACAGGACTGCTGCATATACAGATGTATACAATGTATACAGAATTTAGACACATCATTTAAAGGATCAATATGTAAGTACTCAAAAGCAAATGGATCACATTTGTACTGTAACTATGTTATTACAATGTTTTTACAGACTATATATTTCATCACTTCAAGTACAGGATTTTGGTGCCACCTAATATAAAGGGACATCCAGAAGGGTACACCACATTGTTGTTGACGTTGAAATAATGAATTGTTTGTTTCAGCTTCATTTGACTGAATTTAGTCATGGATAACATATTAGTGTATATAGACCTATATGTAACTACACAGTACACATTGTCTTAATTTGTTGTGGTCTTGCATCTTTGCTACGTTGTTGTTATCTGGTTGCTGCATTTCAGCCCTGAACCCGCAGGTTATGGAAAGCCTGGCATAGTTGGCAACAACACCCAAATGTGTAAAGCACCTGCTAGTTTATGTTGCGCAAAACCCAGACTGTAAAACACACAAACAAATAATGTAGTAATCACCTTTCAATCAGTCTCAAAGAGATGACGTCAACCACACACCCGCAGTTTGACTGCTTTCATACTTGGCCACCCAACAATCAGGGGCTAAGAGTACGGAGTACAAATAAAGCTTTTTGTTTCTGGCCCAAAAAGCAATGGGGCCGGGGTGAAATAACTCACACACTTCACGTTCTGTCAAGCCGTAAACAACAGATCGTTGAAAAGAGTTATAAAGATTTATCAATAATTGATCGCTTGTCTCTGGAATAAACAAAAATACATCAAGTTGACCTTTATCTCTGTAAAACGACCTTTTAGACAAGTAAATGTGACCTGAGTAGAGAATAGGTTTATACAGGGAGAGCAACCCAACCTTAAAGCTACAGTTCCTCACCCACCCCAGTCTCTTCATTCAGCCAGCCCACAAAGACTATGGCCCAAGATGGGGAGAAAATTAGTAAATGTATTGCTTCCAAATGAATGTAGGACACAATATATCAACAGAAACTTCTGGCGGAGTAGTTTCCATTGGTTTCTTGGGAGGGGGGGGGGGGGGGGCTAATCCTTTTAAGTTACTAGACTGACGACCACATAGACTGCCATTAAGAGCCTTCAAGGGAAATGCACTCTATTCAAGTAAAAATAGTGTTATTGTAGGAAATACACCAAAATATACATTTGACATTTTAGTCATTTAGCAGATGCTCTTATCCAGAGTGATTTACAGTGAGTTCATTAATCTTAAGATAGCTAGGTGGGACAACCACATATAACAGGCAGAGAAAGTACATTTTTCATTAATAAAGTGGCTATCAGTAGGGGGGGATGGTCGAGGTGAGGATTATTTAAGATACTGTTTGAAGAGGTAGGGTTTCAGATGTTTTCTGAAGATGGGCAAGGACTCTTCTGCTCTAGCTTCAGGGGGAAGCTGGTTTCACCATTGTGGTGCCAGGACAGAGAAGAGCTTGGACAAGGCTGAGCGGGAGTTGCCCTCCCGTAGGGTTGGGAGGGCCAAGAGACCTGAGGTGACAGAAAGGAGTGCACAGGTAGGGTTTGAGTATAGCTTGAAAATAGGGAGGGGCAGTTCCTCTTACAGCTCCGTAGGTAAGCACCATGGTCTTGCAGTGGATGCGTGCTTCGACTGGAATCCAGTGGGGTGTGCGGAGGAGCAGGGTGACATGGGAGAACTTGGGAAGGCTTCAGCATTCTGGATAAGTTGCAGGGGTTTGATGGCACCAGCAAAGAGCCCAGCCAACAGCGAGATGCAGTAGGAAAAAAATACAAAACATTAACAATATTACATACTTTCATCCTCGTAAAAGCTGATTTATACTAATGCATTATTTTGTGAGTGGAAAATGGAAAATAACCGGATGAACGGCAACCTGCATCACAAGTATCTACTCTGTTTGGCAAAGTGTGAGGCTTCAATGTGTCATGCTTCATAGCAAGTTTATGCAAGACATCACACCCTTGATGAACCACGAGTTGCCAAAAGCTGCTATACATTTTTGTGTCAAACTCTAAGTCATCTTTATGATAACTGTATTGACTTGGCATCATGAATGAACACTGATACCAAATGTTACAGATATAGCCTTGGTGGAAAGTAAGACATACAATCATCATGTCGACACGTGTTCAGCTTAACATTTGACAAACTCACATCTCCTGTTTGTGTTGGATTGGATTTTTCTGGTGGAATGAGAAAAATGGCCTCCCACATGGCTGGATCTACCCTTTTCACCACAAATGGGTGGTATGATCAGCAGAGGAAAAACGCATCTCCTCAGAGAGAGATGAAATAATGTTCGCACAGAGGGGAAAAAAACACAATCGACTTCCAAAGAATGAGCAGCAAAAACAGGCTAGCTGTATAATATGTGACCTGGAAAGTACCCTTCAAACAAAGGGCTTTTACAAAAGACCAGGCACCGAAAGTATTGAAAGATATTTTAAACATATCGCTACTTTTCCAGCTCAACAACCACACGATAACACCAACTGTTGATTTTTTTAGGCAAGACATAACTTAATACATTTAATACCGAGTAGTAAAATTAGAATGTGTCTAGGAATATCCTTGGCCCTTTCCTAATCCCAGAAAATAGCCAATGGTAATACTTCTTACACCTCAAGCCCCCGTAAACCATGTTATTTCATATGGGTATTTATTGATGGGAGGGAAGGGGTATTACATCAAGTTCGAGTCACAACTGAAACAAAGCGAGCCAAGGAAAACCACACACAATGGAATCTCTAGTATGTTTGTTTTGTTTCATTCCAGGCCCTCAGGAACAGAACTGACAGAACATTGTGGAACAGGAGCTGGTCGCTGCCCAGCAAAAAGACATGGCTGCCTGCGGTCACTGGAGGTAGAGCAGAAATAACATGTGGCTCCCCGCATCAAAACAGACAGTGTGGTAATGCTAGACTTGAAGCAACAAATTGGTCTCTTCATCCCACTCTACTCTATACAGCAGACAGAGGGAGGTACTGGTGGTCCTGCGTCTCTATCGTTAGGATGCTTAATTATTGTGACTTGTATGAGTTGTAGGAGTTAGAGCACACTCTCAAGTAGCAAGTGACTGGTTATTAGAATATTATTACAAACCCCAGGAGCAGGCGAAGGAGCTGATTACTGGCTCATGTGGGAGGCACAATTTACCAGGAATGTAGAGAGGCGGAATGGGAATGAACTGCTTGGAAGTAGCGTGGCACATTGGGTAATTACCTGGTCCAAAAAGGAACTGAACGGAGCACTCTCAGATCATATCCCAATCTTGTTTAGATTTCTGTCCCCATTAAGTTCGGGAGAAATTAGCCAAAACCTTGCCATTATTTATTCCAAGATTTGCTTTGTTCATTTAAAAGGGTCACCGACTTCCACCTAGTGTGGTCCTGCACCCCCCACAGTGACAGGAAAGGGAGAACATTGAGACCAATCAGACCACAAGGAATGTCTAATATGGAGTCTTTCAAAGAGCCAACAAAATATTATTGAATAAAATATTGCTTATTTTCTTTATGCTGTATAATTCTACTGGAAAATGTATTTAATTTGAATCATTGTACAGTATATCTCACCTTCGCTCAAATGTCCCCTACCTGACACACACAGGCACACTCACGCATGCGTACACACACACACACACACACACACACACACACACACACACACACACACACACACACACACACACACACACACACAACTCCTGTGCCACAGAGATGCAGGGGGAGAGAGGCAAGGCTGCTGGGCTCCTTTAATTTGCTATTGTTTGTACATTTGCAAGACGTGTAAATGATGAAGGAAGCAGGTGGCCCTGATCATCTGGTCTGCAGCTGTGGCTTTATGACTCACTTATACCTTGACCAAGCTCTAACTACATCACACACACACACACACACACACACACACACACACACACACACACACACACACACACACACACACACACACACACACACACACACGTGTCCACTAAGTCAATCCTGAGTCAAAAGAGAGAGAGAGAGAGAGAGGGACAGCTGGAAGGGCACTTGCCCTCTGGGGCTTTGTAAAGTCCTCTAGAGCTAAAGCACTTTTTCCTTTCATTTGACTTTGATTCCTGGAACCCTAAACATGGATAATTTACTGACAACAAGTTGGGCAACAACTCAACCTCGCTGCATTCAATGAAATAACAATCTACAACACTAACATTCTCTGCTGAGTCTTTCCAAATTAGAGATCTCTACTTTCCTGGATTTGAATCAGATTTTGATAAGATACAATCAATGATTGTTCCTGAGATCAGAAAGGTATATCAATACCTATGCCACATGCCAAAGTAAGCTTACGTTTAAAGTAAGCATGCTATGACTAAACATGTAGGCGGTACACATTATAGATAGCTTTGCAACGTCCAAACACATGCCAAATGACTGGGTTAATATAACAAATCTGTTACATGTACAATTGGTTACAACATCCTGAGTGATAGGACGCTTGACCAATCAAGGGACTTCCTGGGTCTTTCTTCACACTTCAAACAAAATCATTTGTAGCACCAGACCAGAGCCAGTTTGCTGCGTCAGATGTTTTACGGGAAAGAAGGCCTGAGTGCTTCATTAAAACAGCCCTCTCACACTCCTGTGAAGGTCTTTCTTGCCCATTTATTCTTTCTTTTTCCATTCTTCATGGCTTATTGGGATTCCTTCTTTGGCATTTGTGTTTTGGCTGTACCGTTATGGTCATTTCTTCTTAACTGCTCATAAATTCATTTGATTTCACTGAAGGTATTTTGCCAGTGTGAGCTAACTGGCTGAATAAAATGTGCTATGTTGGCCATACAAAGACCATCAAGTGTCAAATGTCAACCTTACAGGTTATATTACCTTTGCTACTGTGCCAAAGCATATGTGTTTGACGGGTGAACGACAGCCAATAACCTAACTAAGACATGACGAAACCTGAAATATGGATACATTAGCATTAACTGGCCTACTATTCCTTATTGTATGAAATCACTTCTAACACCCACTGACCAGTGCACTGCCAAATGACCTTAACGATGAGCCTCACAGTAGGTTTCCCCTGCGGAACCATTTCCACCATGGGGGATGATATGGCGGAATCAATGCAGTGTATCTTTGGCCAGTTCTACTCTGGATGACAGATGAAGTTCAGCAGCTCATGGAGGTTCAGAGAGAACGCTGTAATCTTGCATCTTTGGCTTTCCCCAATTGATATGTTTACCCTGCCTAGACTGTGATGGGCATGTAGCTGATGGGAGTCCAAACAAACATTCCCCCACGCAACATGGTGAATACAATCAATATATCCTAATAGGTAGATAAAGGTCACATGGACTATAAAATGTTGGACTTAATATGTATGTAAAGAGTGCCCACTGCCCAATTCAATCAAAACGTGTCACGCCCTGACCTTAGAGGTCCTTTTTATTCTCTATGTTTGGTTAGGTCAGGGTGTGACTCGGGTGGGAAAGTCTATGTTTTCTATTTCTTTGTTTTTGGCCATGTGTGTGGTTCACAATCAGAGGCAGCTGTCTTTTGTTGTCTCTGATTGGGGATCACATATAAGTTGTAATTTTCCTTTTGGGTTTTGTGGGATCTTGTTTTCTGTTTAGTGTCTGTACCTGACAGAACTGCGGACTTTCGTTTTCGCGTTTGTTATTTTTGTTTGAGTGTTTTTGAATAAAGTATCATGAACCCTTTCCACGCTGCACTTTGGTCCACTCTTCCTTCTACCAATGAGAGCCGTTACAAAACGGGTGATCAGGTTACTGGAATAAGTCAAAAACAATATTATTCACGTGCTAAGTGACTGGAGCCTGTTTTGAATTCCTGATATCAAATCAAACAATGTTTACTGTATGAAAAATAAGAAATGCAGCTGCATAATTATTCAAATATTCTTCTGTTGAAATAGGATGCTGTTTATGACGCATGCATGGAACTCAGTTCCCACTATTTATGGTGATTCATATTGGAATTCAAACCACAACTAATGACACTCCAAACGACACTGATGACAATTAAAATTCTCAAAATACTTGCTGAAATGTGATGTCAGTGTGAGGCATACATACTTTAAGGCACTTGAAGTTGTACAAATACTGCACAAGAGCTCCAATATCACATCAATCACGTTAGCATAATTAACACAATTCAAGTTAAAACTGGGAATATAGGGGGATTTGATATCCCCCCATGCCAAACACCTCTGGATGGGACAAGACTGAACATGTTCCTGCTGCTGAGACTAGTAGTACGGTTCAGGCCCTCACTCCCCCACACATGAGTACTAATCTATGGCCAAAACGTTAACTCAATTTGTCAGTGTTATCTTCATGTCAACAGTTCCCCTCAAATATTTATAATAGGCCCTGTGCTCAGACGACCAGTGAGAGCAGGATGAATCTAAGAATGTTAACATGTAGGGCCTAGTTTTTCCACAGGCTGCTAGTCTAGTACTGGGAAACGGTAGTCACGCCCCAAACAACATGTTTTATAAGACAGGCCTCTTCAGGAGAGAATGAGTCATGCTAATTTATAAAACGACTCATATCATACATCTGTGATTATTACCCTATATAGATATAACATAATTCATACCATATATCAGAACCACTCACAGCTGCACTGAAGTTGGGAGATGAGACAAATGCATGAATGAGATGAGCAGTGAGTTGGAGCTAGCTGTCACACAGACTGTCCCACTGATGGACAGTCCCTGTGGGGTTGGAGACCCTGTAATCTATGGAACAGTGCAGCCATGGCCCTAACACATCACAAAGGTATCCTTTATTAGTCGAAGATCTGCAGCAGTAGCAAACCCAGGGAAACCACAAATGTAAACAGAGCAGCACTTTCTGCTTTACACACACACACACACACACACACACACACACACACCACAATGTGTCCACTGAGTCAATCCTAAACAACAAACAATTTATGGAATGTTGTGTTTATTTAATGATTCTTTCTCATTTGCCTCTTTTGGCCGATCTTTAGGATAGTAATAACCTCACTTTTTTATTTATTTTGAAGTTCTGGCTCTACTGGGTATTTCAGGGAAACACACATTGCCTAATAGATGCAGGAAATGGGGCAACACAATGTTTGCTAGGTCACTTCTGACGTGCGCTGCATCTCTTTTCCAATATTACATTTCCATTGCTGAGTCATATCCTTGAAGGTCCAATGCAGCCATTTTTATCTCAATATCAAATCATTTCTGGGTGACAATTAAGTACCTTAAGGTAAATTCACGTACTACGGAGACGGAAGGTAAGGAGTGTAGCGTAGGGTTGCAATGTCATTTTTTTCATCACAAAAGGGACGGCTCCTTGTAATACGCTCTAGCATTTGTTATAGTTTTGTACTACATGAAAATAGAGACATGCCTTATCATTTGTTCTGCAGCCATGGGGGCAGTGTTGTCACATTGTTCCTTGATCTGATCTATATACAGTATACAGTATTCATCAAATAGGCTATTCATCAAAGTAGCCTATTTTACATTCATAACTAAATATAATCTCAGCGACTGTTTAAACAGTAAACCAAACAGCAAGAATCCACCCAAAAATGTATTTTGTTTAGAAGTAATAACTAGTGATTACTGGATATTGTGAAATGGTATTACCTGCGCTAGCCAACTAGTTAGCCATGTGCTTTTTTCTCTATGACCAAAACATGATGAACTCTTTTAGCTGATATGCGAATGAATACACAAGCAGCATATCAAACAGGGATAATGTTTTAGGTTACATAGGCAAGTATAAGAATACCTGCCAGGGGCATATTTTCATTTATTTAAATCTGATTATTTCACATGGAGATGGCGATGTGGGAAACTAAAAAGGTTAGCTAGCTTGCTATGTTTTTAGCTAGGCTAAAGCCAGCTAGCTAAACTTCCAGCTAGCGACTCTTCCTTGATTTTACCAAATTAAATCATATATATATATATGGTCCTTCTGTAGCTCAGTTGGTAGAGCATGGCGCTTGTAAAGCCAGGGTAGTGGGTTCGATCCCCGGGACCACCCATACGTAGAATGTATGCACACATGACTGTAAGTCGCTTTGGATAATGGATGCCATATATGAAGGTTTATCCAGACCGGCCCAGTGGTTCCGGACGAGATGTAGCGTTTTTCACGAAATTAAAAAATGGTGGAAAATCCATCATGGGACCTTATGGGTCCTTGGGGAAAATGTGTTCCTTGTGAGAAGAGGGACCTATGCACTGAATTTCAGGACTCTCGGTCATATGGGGTGAGGGGGCGTGACTCTTCAAAGTTAGCCATTTCAATCACCTGTTATAGCGCCACCTTGTGGCCAATTGGAATGGCATTGCACGAGAGAGTGTAGACTATGAGCCTTTACCATCACGTCAAGTTTCACCCTCTTCGGCCTTACCATCTCAGGGGAATTTGGATGTTAACTTTCCTCGCATGAAGAAGAAGAAAAATAATAATAATGAACACCAACGAATACAACAGGGTTTCGCTGGCTTGAACCCTTAATAAGATAATAATACCAACATAAAGTAAATGTCTCAGCAGAATAGAACAAACATCTCTCCAAGATCAGATGTCTGACCCCATACTGGGGTATAGAACTCTATGCCGTTTCATCTAGCCTTTAACATGTGATACGATTGGAGGATGGAGGAAGGAGAGGAGGATTAGTTGGCGACAGAGAGCTGCTAAAGTGAAGTGTGGTTATCTCAATATAAATGTATTTTTGCATCTCCCTCTTGCTGAGATTATAAATTGACAGTCTTCCTCATGGCGCTGACTGAATAAGAGATGGGAGGTGAAGAGTATTCCTCATGGAGCAGACTGAATAAGAGATGGGAGGTGAAGAGTCTTCCTCATGGAGCAGACTGAATAAGAGATGGGAGGTGAAGAGTCTTCCTCATGGAGCAGACTGAATAAGAGATGGGAGGTGAAGAGTCTTCCTCATGGAGCAGACTGAATAAGAGATGGGAGGTGAAGAGTATTCCTCATGGAGCAGACTGAATAAGAGATGGGAGGTAAGAGATGGAGAGGACTGAATAAGAGATGTCTTCCTCATGGAGCAGACTGAATAAGAGATGGGGGGTGAAGAGTCTTCCTCATGGAGCAGACTGAATAAGAGATGGGAGGTGAAGAGTCTTCCTCATGATGGGAGGTGAAGAGTATTCCTCGTGGAGCTGACTGAATAAGAGATGGGAGGTGAAGTCTTCTAATCACAGCCGTATATATTCCCACCCAAGCAGACACATTGATGGCTCTGAATGAACTGTATTTGACTCTATGTAAACTGGAAACCACATATCCTGAGGCTGCATTCATTGTAGCTTGGGATTTTAACAAGGCTAATCTGAAAACAAGACTCCCTAAATTGTATCAGCATATCGATTGCGCAACCAGGGCTGGTAAAACCTTGGATCATTGCTATTCTAACCTCCGCGACGCATATAAAGCTCTCCCCCGCCCTCCCTTCAGAAAAGCTGACCACGACTGTAACGGCATTCTTCGTTTGTGGAAAGAGAGTCGGACCGAAATGCAGCGTAGTGGTTACTCATGACTTTAATGAAGGAAAACGGAATGATACATGAAATAACTCATAAATACAAAAACAACAAACGGAACGTGAAACCTATTACAGCCTATCTGGTGAACACTACACAGAGACAGGAACAATCACCCACAAAATACAAAGTGAAACTCAGGCTACCTAAATACGGTTCCCAATCCGAGACAACAAGAATCACCTGACTCTGATTTAGAACCGCCTCAGGCAGCCAAGCCTAACTAAACACACCCCTAATCATTCACAATCCAAATGCTATAAAACCCCAATACGAACACAACACATAACCCATGTCACACCCTGGCCTGACCAAAATATATAACGAAAACACAAAACATATTGACCAAGGCGTGACAGAACCTCCCCCCTAAGGTGCGGACTCCCGGACGCACCTCAAAACCATAGGGAGGGTCCGGGTGGGCGTCTGTCCATGGTGGCGGCTCCGGCTCGGGACGTGGACCCCACTTCATTAATGTCCTAGTTCCTCCCCTTCGCGTCCTGGGATAATCCACCCTCTCCGCCGACCATGGCCTAATAGTCCTCACCCAGATCCCCACTGGACTGAGGGGCAGCTCGTGACTGAGGGGCAGCTCGGGACAGAGGGGCAGCTCGGGAAAGAGGGGCAGCTCGGGAAAGAGGGGCAGCTCGGGACAGAGGGGCAGCTCGGGACAGAGGAGCAGCTCGGGACAGAGGGGCATCTCGGGACAGAAGCAGCCCGGGACTGAGGGGCAGCCCGGGACTGAGGGGAAGCCCAGTACTGAGAGGAAGCCCAGTACTGAGAGGAAGCCCAGTACTGAGATGAAGCTCAGGCAGGTAGTAGGCTCCGGTAGATCCTGGCTGGCTGGCGGAACTGGAAGATTCTGGTTGACTAGCAGATCTGGAAGAGACTGGTTGACTGGCAGATCTGGAAGAGACTGGTTGACTGGCAGATCTGGAAGAGACTGGTTGACTGGCAGATCTGGAAGAGACTGGTTGACTGGCAGATCTGGAAGAGACTGGTTGTCTGGCAGATCTAGAAGATCATGGCTGACTGGCGGATCTAGCTGCTCTATGCAGACTGACAGCTCTGGCTGCTTCATGCAGACTGACAGCTCTGACTGCTCCATGCAGGCTGACAGCTCTGACTGCTTCATGCAGGCTGACAGCACCTTGCAGACTGGCAGATCCTGGCTGACTGGCACTTCTGGCGGATCCTGGCAGACTGGTGGATCCTGGCTGACTGGTGGATCTAACTGATCCTGACAGACTGGCGGCGCTGGGCAGACTGGCGGCGCTGGGCAGACTGGCGGCGCTGGGCAGACTGGCGGCGCTGGGCAGACTGGCGGCGCTGGGCAGACTGGGAGCACTGGCGGCGCTGGGCAGACTGGCGGCGCTGGGCAGACTGGCGACGCTGGGCAGACTAGCGATGCTGGGCAGACTGGGAGCACTGGCCGCGCTGGGCAGACTGGCGGCACTGGGCAAACAGGCGGCACTGGCGGCGCTGGGCAGACTGGCGATGCTGGGCAGACTGGCGTTGCTGGGCAGACGGGAGACTCCGGCAGCGCAGGAGAGGAGAAAGGCTTTGCCTGCGCTAAACAGGTGGGAGACTCCGGCAGCGCAGGAGAGGAGAAAAGCGCTGGCTGCGCTGAACAGGCAAGGCGCACTGAAGGCCTGGTACGTGGTGCTGGAAATGGTGGTACTGGATCGAGGACACGCACAGGAAGCCTGGTGCGGGGAGCTGCTACCGGAGGACTGGAGTGTGGAGGTGGCTCTGGATAGACCGGACCGTGCAGGCGCACTGGAGCTCTTGAGCACCGAGCCTGCCCAAGCTTACCTGGCTCGATGCCCACTCTAGCCTGGCCAATAGGAAGGGCTGGTATGTGCCGCACCGGGCTATGCACCCGCACTGGAAACACCGTGTGCTCCATAGCATAACACGGTGCCTGCCCGGTCTCTCTAGCCCAACGGTGAGCACAGGGAATTTTCGCAGGTCTCCTACCTGGCATAGCCATACTCCCTTTTAGCCCCCTCCCAATAATTCTTTTGGGCTGCTTTTCGGGCTTCCAACCGCATCACCGTGCTGCCTCCTCATACCAGCGCCTCTCCGCTTTAGCCGCCTCTATTTCTTCCTTGGGACGGCGATCTTCTCCAGGCTGAGCCCAGGGTCCTTTCCCGTCTAATTCCTCTCCCCATGTCCAATTCTCCAAGTGGTGCAGCCTCTCCCACTGCAACTGCTCTTCACGATTAACTGGGAGAGTTGGCTCAGGTCTGAACCCTGACTCAGCCACTCTCTCTCTGCACCCTCCCCCAATAAATATTTGGGGGTTACTTTCGGTTTTCGCTCTGCGCCGACGTGTCTTTCTTTTTGACTCCATTCGCCTATAGCCCTCTTCGCATTGCTGCAGCGAATCCCAGGCAGGCTCCTGCTCCTCTTCCCACGTCGTATACTCCATGCCTCTGCTATCCATAACGTCCTCCTTTCGCTGTTCAAGCTGTTGCCATCGCTGCCTGTTAACACGCTGCTCGGTCCGTGAGTGGTGGGTGATTCTGTAACGGCGTTCTTCGTATGTCGAAAGAGAGTCAGACCGAAATGCAGCGTAGTGGTTACTCATGACTTTAATGAAGGAAAACGGAACGATACATGAAATAACTCATAAATTCAAAAACAACAAACGGAACGTGAAACCTATTACAGCCTATCTGGTGAACACTACACAGAGACAGGAACAATCACCCACAAAATACAAAGTGAAACTCAGGCTACCTAAATACGGTTCCCAATCCGAGACAACAAGAATCACCTGACTCTGATTTAGAACCGCCTCAGGCAGCCAAGCCTAACTAGACACACCCCTAATCATTCACAATCCCAATGCTATAAAACCCCAATACGAACACAACACATAACCCATGTCACACCCTGGCTTGACCAAAATATATAACGAAAACACAAAACATATTGACAAAGGCGTGACAACGACTCCATTTTGTTGCTCCCTGCCTACAGACAGAAGCTAAAACAAGAAGCTCCCGCGCGCAGGTCAGTTCAACGCTGGTCTGACCAATCTGAATCCACGCTCCAAGACTGCTTCTATCACGTGGACTGGGATATGTTCCGCACTGCGTCCAACAACAACATTGACGAATACGCTGATTCGGTGAGCGAGTTCATTAGAAAGTGCATTGATGATGTCGTTCCCATAGCAACTAGCAACATAGAAGCTGTTTTTCAGTCTCTATCTCAAGGCCATCAGACTGTTAAATAGCCACCACTAACATTGAGTGGCTGCTGCCAACACACTGACTCAACTCCAGCCACTTTAATAATGGAAATTGATGGAAATTGATGTAAAAGATGTATCACTTGCCACTTTAAACAATGCCACTTAATATAATGTTTACATACCCTACATTACCCATCTCATATGTATATGTATATACTGTACTCTATATCATCTACTGCATCTTTATGTAATACATGTATCACTAGCCACTTTAAACTATGCCACTTTGTTTACATACCCTACATTACTCATCTCATATGTATATACTGTACTCGATACCATCTACTGCATCTTGCCTATGCCGTTCTGTACCATCACTCATTCATATATCTTTATGTACATATTCTTTATCCCCTTACACTTGTGTGTATAAGGTAGTAGTTTTGGAATTGTTAGGTAAGATTTCTCATTGGTTATTACTGCATTGTCGGGACTAGAAGCACAAGCATTTCGCTACACTCACGTTAACATCTGCTAACCATGTGTATGTGACAAAGAAATTGGATTTGATTTGATTGTTCCCTACAAAGCACAAAACGTGTGCATTTCTAGCCATCTTTGAAAAGCGAGTCAGGTAAAGGGCTTTTTTTGTCTTAAAGGAGAAGGAGTTGTATTTTGAGACAGGCTTGAAATCAAATCAAATTATATTGGTCACGTACATGTATCTATCAGATGTCATTGCGGGTGTAGCGAAATGCTTGTGTTCCTCCAACAGTGCAGTAATATTAAAAAAGTCACAACAATACACACAAATCTAAAAGTAAAATAATGGAATTAAGAAATATATAAATATTAGGATGAGCAATGTCGGAGTGGCATTGACTAAAATACAGTGGAATAGAATACAGCATATACATATGAAATGAGTAAAGCAGTATGTACATTATTAAACATTATTAAAGTGACTAGTGTTCCATTATTAAAGTGACTAGCGATTCCATATCTATTCATATAGAGCAGCATCCTTTAAGGTGCAGGATTGAGTAACTGAGTGGTAGCCGGCTAGTGATGTCTATTTAACAGTCTGATAGCATTGAGAAGCTGTTTTCAGTCTCTTGGTCCCAGCTTTGAGGTTGGAGGAGAACAACCGGAGCTTGCCGAGGAGTTTTGTTCTTTGCACAGACCGTGCAAGCGGCAACGAATGCAGAGATGTCAGGAACCATGTAGGGCCACCAAAAGCGGTGTCGCACAATAGCCAGGGCCCAACAGGAGCCCGGCTGGCAGGCAAGCCTGGAGGAGTGAGCCCACTCCAGGATCGAGGAGCGGACTTCGTCAGGAATGAACATCCAGTTTTCTGCCCCCCCCCACCTCACGAACCGGCTTCCCGATTCCCCAGCTGAGTGCCGTCGCCAGGCATGAGGTGGGAAGGATGGTCACAGGTTCCGGGGTAGTAGCCGTGGGGCTATAGCGGCGTGACAGCGCATCTGGCTTGACATTCATGGATCCCGGCCAGTAAGAGTGGGAAAAGTTGAACCAGATTAACAGAAGGGCCAATCTAGTTTGCCTGGAATTGAGACACTTGGCGGTGCGGAGGTATTCCAGGTTCTTGTGGACGGTCCACACAATGAACGGATGTTCCACCCCCTTCAGCCAGTGCCTCCACTCCTCCAACACCATCTTCACAGTGAGAAGCTCACGATTCCCCACATCATAGTTCCTCTCCGTGGCATTGAGGCGGTGGGAGATGAAAGCGCAGGGATGTATCTTGAGGTCCAGGGCAGACCACTGGGACAGGACAGCCCCCACTCCGACATCCGAAGCATCGGCCTCCACCACAAAATATCAGGATGGGTCAGGATGAACCAAGAGTGGAGCCATGGTGAAACGGTGTTTGAGATCCCGAAACGCCCGGTCCGCAGCTGGGGACCACGTGAACGGAACCTTGGGAGAGGTGAGTGTAGACGGGGAGAAGCCAGGGTGCTGTAGCCCCGGATAAAGCGGAAATAGAAGTTGGTGAAACCCAGGAAACGTTGCAGCTGTACACTGGACGTAGGCTGGTGCCAATCCACCACTGCTCACACCTTCCCGGGATCCACATGTACACTCCATGCAGCGATGATATAACCCAGAAAGGGGATGCTGGAGTGATGGAATTCGCACTTCTCTGCTTTTACAAAAAGCTGGTTGTCCAGGAGGCGTTGGAGAACCTGTCGGTCATGGAGCATATATTCTTGGGTGGAGCAGGAGAAGACCAGGATGTCTTCAAGGTAGACGAAGACGAACCGGTTCAACATATTGCGGAGAAGGTCATTTACCAGAGCCTTGAAAGCAGCAGGGGCATTGGTAAGGCCAAAGGGCATATCCAGATACTCGTAGTGACCGCTGGCCGTGTTGAAGGCAGTCTTACACTCGTCCCCTTCCCGTATCCGCCCGCACCAGGTGAGGCGTTCCGTAGGTCCAGCTTGGAGACCACAGTGGCCCCCTGGAGTGGCTTGAAGGCCAAGGAGATGAGAGGTATAGGGTAGGAGTTCTTCACCGTGATGTCGTTGAGACTCCGGTTGTCGGTGCTAGGGCGCAGGGTTTTGTCCTTCTTCGCCACGAAGAAGAACCCTGCACCGGCGGGGGAGGCAGAAGGACGGAGTCCTAAGGGAGTCTTGACGTAGCAGGAGCAGCTTACAAGCAGCCTCTCTTCTGGACAACCGAGAATCAAACACCTTTTGAACTTCCTCCATGAACTCCTCCATACTGAGGTAGATGGTGGATTGTTGGTCCCACACCTCCATGGCCCAGGCGAGTGCCCTCCTGGACATCAGCGTTATGAGGTACGCTATCCTTGAGAAGTCCGAGTGGAACGAAAAATGAAGAACTCGCAGCTCGAAAATGAGGGAGCACTGGGAGAGAAAACCTCGGCAGGTTCCAGAATCTCCAGCGGAGGAGGTAAGCGGTGTTCTCGGGACACTGGGGTAGGCTGGACAATTATGGGTGTGACCTGTTACCCAGTGGGGAATCTGCGGAAGAACTTGAAGTAACTTGTGTCTTCCAATGGTGGCTCCTTGCAGGGAGGCAGCATTGTGGAGCTGGTCTGAGTCTGCTGGGTCAGTCATGGCCAGTTCATACTATCAGGTTTCAGGTATGACTCAGATGCAGACAGTGTCGATGTAACAAAAGTTGATTTCTAGTACAGGGGCAGCCTAACGACAGGTCAAGGGCAGGCAGAGGTCAGTAATCAAGACAGGGTGCAACAGGTCCAGAATGCCAGGCAGTCTCAGGGTCAGGGCAGGCAGGGGCCAATAATCTAGAGAGATGTGGCAAGGTAGAGAACGGCAGGCAGGCTCAGGGTCAGGACAGGCAGAAAGGTCAAAGCCGGGAAAGACGAAAACAGAAACAAGAACAGACAGGAGCAAGGGGACAAATGCAGGTAGGCTTCACAAAACAAAACGAACTGGCAACAGACAGAGAACACAGGTATAAATACCCTGGGGATAATAGGGAAGATGGGAAACAACTGAGTGGGGTAGAGACAAGCACGGAGACAGATGAAACAGATCAGGGTGTGACATTCATATTCATAAGAGGACACAAATGACATTTAGCTACAATTGATAAAATGCTGATTAGTTACATTTCATATGTAAGTATCATTTACATAACATTTTTTAAGTAAAACGTATTCAGTGCTCTTTCATATCACTCCTCATCCTCAGTAATGCTGTTCACAGCCAAGGCATTCCAGAATTGCCTTCGATTTCCAGGCATCAAATGACACACCTTGGCATCAAATGACACAGCTGACTGTCAGCTGGATAGAGATCGTGTTGGTGGTGTAACGTTAGGGATTCAAATAACTCATGGAATGTCTGAATAAAATGACAGGGATTATATTAATTATAAGAATAATAGATTGAAGCTAGTATAAATTGCTGATCGCCTCTTGAGCAGGTTGCACAAATCTATTGCATCATAATAATGCTAGCTAGGTAGGTTTTTACATTTTGGTAGAGCTAGGTGGCTGTCTTTGGCTAGAAATTGTGTGTTTGGCACACTGATTCAAAGAAACCATCAGATTAAATTTCAGAATATAATTAATTATACTGCTAATAGATTGAAGTCAGTATTAATTAGCAAGTAGCAGATCTCCTCTTATGGGAGCCGGTAGCAATGTTAGTCTATGCTTGCTAGCTAGTTAGCTTGCTAGCTAGCTAATTAATGATGTTCTCAGATCTACTTGGCTAGTTCTTACCAGTGTCTGGTGTCAGCGTTTCAGAGCAAGTTCAACCATCATGCTGTGCCATACAGGTCCGATTGTACCACTATCAGAATAAAACAATATGATACCAAGGTAAAATGCAGTAAGTTCAGTTACTGACATTTACCTTGATTTCACAGTAACTTTTTCTCCAAAACACAATACAATTGAGGCAGGATACTTTTCCACATGATTAAGCATGCATTTGTATGGACAGGCGCTTGGAGACAAGAAGCAAGTACAGGGAGTGAACATTTAATTAATAAACAGACATGAAACAATACAGGACAGCGTCTGTACAGGAAAAACATAATGATATTAATGCACACATGGGGATCAAACTGAAGAACAGACAGATATAGTAATGAAGTCCAGGTGAGTCCAAAGAAGCGCAGGTGCGCGTAACGATGGTGACAGGTGTGCGTAATGACGGGCAGCCTGGCACCCTCGAGCGCCAGGGACGGGGAGCGGGAGCTTACCTCCTTCGGATAGCTACGCTGGAGATTCTGGAACCTGCCGAGGTTCTCTCTCCCAGTGCTCCCTCATTTTTGAGCTGCGAGCTGCGTGAAAATCTGACGATCCTGATGTTGCGTGGGAGCCTGACGATCTGGCTGAGGAGTGGGAGCCTGATGAGCCAACCGAGGCAAGAAAACCTCTCGAACCAGCTAAGGCCTGGAAACCTGACGAGCCAGCTGAGGCATCCCCGGTTCCGTCGACAGCGGCACCTGGACCCGACGTCAACAATCAAAACAAAAAAACGAAAAGAAACTCCCCGACGCTTCCAATATTGGTGTCAGCATTTTGTAAGGAGACGAGGGAGACAAGAAGCAAGTACAGGGAGTGAACACTTAATACATAACTGAAATGAAACAAACAAGAAACAAACAAGGACAGCGTCTAAACTACAACAATGCGGATCAAACCGCGAAACAGACAGATATAGGAGGGGCAATCAACAAAGTAATGGAGTCCAGGAGAGTCCAAAGAAGCGCAGGTGTGCGTAACGATGGTGACAAGTGTGCATAATGATGGGCAGCTTGGTGCCCTCGAGCGCCAGGGAGGGAGAGCAGGAGCAGGCATAACAGTATTTAATGTAACTGCCTTTCTTTAAGTTTCTGTCTTTCTGCTTGGTAGGCAGTATCTGAGTGAAAAGAAGGAAGCCTGTACAGAATACAAATATTCCAAAACATGCATTCTGTTGCAACAAGGCACTACAGTAATACTGCAAGAAATTTGGCAAAGTAATTCACTTTTTGTCCTGAATACAAAGTGTTATGTTTGGTGCAAATCCATTAAAACACATCACTGCATATAATTCACCACATTTTCAAGCATAGTGGTGGCTGCATTATGTTATGGGTATGCTTGTAATCTGGGGAGATTTTCTGGATAAAAAAATGTATGGAAAGGCAAAATCCTGGAGGAAAAGCTGGTGTTCAGTCTGCTTTCCATCAGACACTCGGAGATGAGTTCACCTTCAGGCAGGACAATAACCTAAAATGCAAGGCCAAATCTACACTGGAGTTGCTTACCAAGAAGACAGTGAATGTTCCTTAGTGGCCGAGTTATAGTTTTGACTTAAATCTGCTTGAAAATCGGCTTGGAAATCTATGGCAAGACCTGAAAATGGTTGTCTAGCAATGATCAGAAGAATTTTGAAAAGAATAATGGGCAAATGTTGTACAGTACAGGTATGATAAGCTCTTAGAGACTTACCCAGAAAGACTGACAGCTGAAATTGCTGCCAAAGGTGATTCTAACATGTATTGACTCAGGGGGTTGAATACTTACACCTTAGCCAAATATATTTAAATTCAGTTTTTCACAATTCCTGACATTTAATACTAGTAAAAATTCCCTGTCTTTGGTCAGTTAGGATCACCACTTTATTTTAAGAATGTGAAATGTCAGAATGACAGTAGAGAGAATTATTTATTTCAGCTATTATTTCTTTCATCACATTCCCAGTTGGTCAGAAGTTTACATACACTCAATTAGTATTTGGTAGCATTGCCTTTAAATTGTTTAACTTGGGTCAAACTTTTCGGGTAGCCTTCCACAAGCTTCCTGCAATAAGTTGGGTGAATTGTGGCCCATTCCTCGTGACAGAGCTGGTGTAACAATCAGGATTGTGTAGGCCTCCTTGCTTGCACACACTTTTTCACTTCTGCCCACAAATGTTCTGTAGGATTGAGATCAGGGCTTTGTGATGGCCACTCCAATATCTTGACTTTGTTGTCCTTAAGCCATTTTGCCACAACTTTGGAAGTGTGCTTGGGGTCATTGTCCATTTGGAAGATCCATTTGCGACCAAGCTTAAACTTCCTGACTGATGTCTTGAGATGTTGCTTCAATATATCCACATAATTTTCCTCCCTCATGATGCCATCTGTTTTGTGAAGTGCACCAGTCCCTCCTGCAGGATGCTGCCACCCCCGTGCTTCACGGTTCGGATGGTGTTCTTCGGCTTGCAAGCCTCCCCCTTCTTCCTCCAAACATAACATTGGTCATTATGGCCAAACAGTTCTATTTTTGTTTCATCAGACAAGAGGACATTTCTCCAAAAATATGATCTTTGTCCCCACATGCAGTTGCAAACCGTAGTCTGGCTTTTTTATGGAGGTTTTGGAGCAGTGGCTTCTTCCTTGCTTAGCGGCCTTTCAGGTTACGTCGATATAGGACTTGTTTTACTGTGGATATAAATACTTTTGTACCTGTTTCCTCCAGCATCTTCACAAGGTCCTTTGCTGTTCTGAGATTGATTTGCACTTTTAGCACCAAAGTGCGTTCATCTCTAGGAGACAGAAAGCATCTCCTTCCTGAGCGGTATGACAGCTGCCTGGTCCCATGGTGTTTATACTTGCGTACTATTGTTTGTACAGATGAACGTGGTACCTTCAGGCGTTTGGAAATTGATCCCAAGGATGAACCAGATTTGTGGAGGTCTACAATTTTTTTCTTAGGTCTTGGCTGATTTCTTTTGATTTTCCCATGATGTCAAGCAAAGAGGCACTGAGTTTGAAGGTAGGCCTTGAAATACATCCACAGGTACACCTCCAATTGACTCAAACAATGTCAATTAGCTTATCAGAAGCTTCTAAAGCATGACATCATTTTCTGGAATTTTCCAGGCTATTTAAAGGCATAGTCAATTTAGTGTATGTAAACTTCTGACCCACTGGAATTGTGAATGAATTATAAGATAAATAATCTGTCTGTAAACAAGAATTATCTTCGATTATAATCACAGCCGTATATATCCCCCCCCAAGCAGACACATCGATGGCTCTGAACGAACTTTATTTAACTCTTTGCAAACTGGAAAACATTTATCCGGAGGCTGCATTCATTGTAGCTGGGGATTTTAACAAAGCCAATCTGAAAACAAGACTCCCTAAATTTTATCAGCATATCGATTGCGCAACGAGGGGTGGTAAAACCTTGGATCATTGTTACTCTAACTTCCGCGACGCATATAAGGCCCTGCCCCGCCCCCCTTTCGGAAAAGCTGACCACGACTCCATTTTGCTGATCCCTGCCTACAGGCAGAAATTAAAACAAGAGGCTCCCACGCTGAGGTCTGTCCAACGCTGGTCAGACCAAGCTGACTCCACACTCCAAGACTGCTTCCATCACGTGGACTGGGATATGTTTCGTATTGCGTCAGATGGGAATATTGACGAATACGCTGATTCGGTGTGCGAGTTCATTAGAACGTGCGTCGAAGATGTCGTTCCCATAGCAACGATAAAAACATTCCCTAACCAGAAACCGTGGATTGATGGCAGCATTCGCGTGAAACTGAAAGCGCGAACCACTGCTTTTAAATCAGGGCAAGGTGTCTGGCAACATGACTGAATACAAACAGTGCAGCTATTCCCTCCGTAAGGCTATCAAACAAGCTAAGCGTCAGTACAGAGACAAAGTGGAATCTCAATTCAATGGCTCAGACACAAGAGGCATGTGGCAGGGTCTACAGTCAATCACGGACTACAAGATGAAATCCAGCCCAGTCACGGACCAGGATGTCTTGCTCCCAGGCAGACTAAATAACTTTTTTGCCCGCTTTGAGGACAATACAGTGCCACTGACACGGCCTGCAACGGAAACATGCGGTCTCTCCTTCACTGCAGCCGAGGTGAGTAAGACATTTAAACGTGTTAACCCTCGCAAGGCTGCAGGCCCAGACGGCATCCCCAGCCGCGCCCTCAGAGCATGCGCAGACCAGCTGGCCGGTGTGTTTACGGACATATTCAATCAATCCCTATACCAGTCTGCTGTTCCCACATGCTTCAAGAGGGCCACCATTGTTCCTGTTCCCAAGAAAGCTAAGGTAACTGAGCTAAATGACTACCGCCCCGTAGCACTCACTTCCGTCATCATGAAGTGCTTTGAGAGACTAGTCAAGGACCATATCACCTCCACCCTACCTGACACCCTAGACCCACTCCAATTTGCTTACCGCCCAAATAGGTCCACAGACGATGCAATCTCAACCACACTGCACACTGCCCTAACCCACCTGGACAAGAGGAATACCTATGTGAGAATGCTGTTCATCGACTATAGCTCGGCATTCAACACCATAGTACCCTCCAAGCTCGTCATCAAGCTCGAGACCCTGGGTCTCGACCCCGCCCTGTGCAACTGGGTACTGGACTTCCTGACGGGCCGCCCCCAGGTGGTGAGGGTAGGCAACAACATCTCCTCCCCGCTGATCCTCAACACGGGGGCCCCACAAGGGTGCGTTCTGAGCCCTCTCCTGTACTCCCTGTTCACCCACGACTGCGTGGCCACGCACGCCTCCAACTCAATCATCAAGTTTGCGGACGACACAACAGTGGTAGGCTTGATTACCAACAACGACGAGACGGCCTACAGGGAGGAGGTGAGGGCCCTCGGAGTGTGGTGTCAGGAAAATAACCTCACACTCAACGTCAACAAAACTAAGGAGATGATTGTGGACTTCAGGAAACAGCAGAGGGAACACCCCCTATCCACATCGATGGAACAGTAGTGGAGAGGGTAGCTAGTTTTAAGTTCCTCGGCATACACATCACAGACAAACTGAATTGGTCCACTCACACTGACAGCGTCGTGAAGAAGGCGCAGCAGCGCCTATTCAACCTCAGGAGGCTGAAGAAATTCGGCTTGTCACCAAAAGCACTCACAAACTTCTACAGATGCACAATCGAGAGCATCCTGGCGGCTGTATCACCGCCTGGTACGGCAACTGCTCCGCCCTCAACCGTAAGGCTCTCCAGAGGGTAGTGAGGACTGCACAACGCATCACCGGGGGCAAACTACCTGCCCTCCAGGACACCTACACCACCCGTTGTTACAGGAAGGCCATAAAGATCATCAAGGACATCAACCACCCGAACCACTGCCTGTTCACCCCGCTATCATCCAGAAGGCGAGGTCAGTACAGGTGCATCAAAGCTGGGACCGAGAGACTGAAAAACAGCTTCTATCTCAAGGCCATCAGACTGTTAAACAGCCACCACTAACACTGAGTGGCTGCTGCCAACACACTGTCATTGACACTGACCCAACTCCAGCCATTTTAATAATGGGAATTGATGGGAAATGATGTAAATATATCACTAGCCACTTTAAACAATGCTACCTTATGCTAAATGACTTAAATGTAAATGTAATGTAATAATGTTACTTACCCTACATTATTCATCTCATATGCATATGTATATACTGTACTCTACATCATCGACTGCATCCTTATGTAACACATGTATCACTAGCCACTTTAACTATGCCACTTTGTTTACTTTGTCTACACACTCATCTCATATGTATATACTGTACTCGATACCATCTACTGTATGCTGCTCTGTACCATCACTCATTCATATATCCTTATGTACATGTTCCTTATCCCCTTACACTGTGTATAAGACAGTAGTTTTGGAATTGTTAGTTAGATTACTTGTTGGTTATCACTGCATTGTCGGAACTAGAAGCACAAGCATTTCGCTACACTCGCATTAACATCTGCTAACCATGTGTATGTGACAAATAAAATGTGATTTGATTTGATTTGATAGTAAACACAAAGTAGATGACCTAACCAACTTGCCAAAACTATAGTTTGTTAAAACAAGAAATGTGTGGAGTGGTTGAAAAACTAGTTTTAATGACTACAACCTAAGTGTATGTAAACTTTTGACCTGAACTGTATTTACTGAAGATATATTAATGTTTTATTTTTCATAATTTTGTTTTTACAAAATATTATACTTTTTTTGTATTTATTTTGTGTAGATCGTTGTCAAAGAAATAACAATTAAATACATTTTAATCTTACCTAGTAACACAACAAAATGTGTAAAAGTCAAGGGGTGTGAATACTCTCTGAAGGCACAGTAGATATGTCCTAACGCATGATTTTGTCTGCCTTTCCCCCCTGAGAGAGCTCTTTAAAGTATGGAGGAACAAACACGAGTGTTACCTATCGCATTCATGTGACAGCAGTTGGAACCACAACCACGGAGGCTGAGAAAGATGTAACAAAGTGGGATACTTTGAGCCCTGCAGCATAATTACAACCACCTCAAACAAGAGTTACTCTTAGATCAATGTACCTTTCATTGACTGCCCATGATCTGGTCTCGGAGCTCTAGGACGGGTGTAAAGGGATTGCATTTCAAAACAGACAGAGTTGAGGTCAGAGTCAGGGGATATGGTCGCCGTATATGGACAACACTCTACAAGCCAGTCACAGGAGGGCTACAAACAATCTGAATCAACGTGAGAGGAAGATGGTCATTCTGCATTAGAATGTAATAATCAGTCTTGTCCATAAAGGGGAGGGATCACATTCTCTGCTCAGATTGATGCAATATTGTGTAAATAAAAGTAGAAATAGAGGGAGAGTATGATTTCTAATGTATTATTTAAATGTACAGTTACATTACTCTTTTCATTTGCTAAAATAAGCATTTAATAATGAGATTCACTTCATCGGGTCCTCGTTACATTCTGGCTCAGATACCTCTAGATTAGTCCTATCATAATCCTAGAGCTGGGGTCTAATTCAAAGTCAATGAATCATTTTACATCCATTTTGCTAAAAGAGTCTGAGCAATACTTTATATCAAGGTAGGTATTTGAATAATTTATAAAGGGATTAAAAGGAGCTAGTCAATTTTTATTTGGTTCGTAATTACCTAAAAATGGCTACTACTCACTGGGCAAAAACAGGTTGAATCAACGTTGTTTCCATGTCATTTCAACACAAAAATTCAAAATCATAGTGGGAAACTGATTGGATTTGCAAGATGTCATCAACGTAAGGGAATTTCGTATTTTTTTCACCCAACTTTTAACCTACATGCAATAACATGGTGACATTTGTTTGATTTTTCGTCGAATTCACCTTAGTTGACAACTCAACCAAAACTGACGCCATACCCACTGATGCCTGTGACCAGTGGGTACAGCCTCCTACAAATGCTTTGTAATTGCATCATTCTCAAAAGAAATAAACAAATATTCCAATGATAATTGTACAGATGACAGATTGCTCTGCACTTCGATTTCTATGTCAGGACAGTTTTCATTCATAAAATCTCCAGATATTATAAATATTGTGGTAATATTATGGTCATTGCGGTATGCTCTCTTTGTAACTTCTCAAGAGGGGTACTATAAACTGGCTGGTTAGAGCCCTGAATGCTGATTGGCTGACGGCCGTGGAATATCAGACCGTATACCACGAGTATGACAAAACATTTATTTTTACAGCTCTAATTACGTTGTTAGCCAGTTAATAATAGCAATAAAGCACTTTGGTGGTTTGTGGTATATGGCCAATATACCACAGGCTGTTCTTATCCACGGCGCAATGCAGAGTGCCTGGATACCACACCTCCTCGTGCCTTATTGCTTAAACATACCACACTTAAACTGTTGATAACTAATATATTGTAAATCTTTCCGCATTACATTGGCTCCAGAAAGACCCCAGAGTTGGTTTGTTTTTGAAGATTGCGTTGTTGATCCAATGTTCTGTGACTGTTCCATCATATGACTGTTCCATCACAGCTAGTTTCTAAGCAAGCCGGCTCTTTTGCTCTTGTTTCTTGTTGGTGTTATGGCTAACTTTGTGAGTCTGTGTGCCATTTTTATAATAGAATATACTAGCATATTCATACTTGAATATATCTACCATTTAGTCTTTCACATCAAAATCATAATACGCCATGACATTTTCTCCCCCACGTAGTGAATTATGAATTGGTTGATTGACTGTGCCGATTTAAGGCTGATTGGTATTCTTGGTTTTCATCCTCCTACTCAACTATATTTTGGAAATTGTGACCTCTACAACAACAACCAAGACAAAACATTGCTCTTTCTGAAATCCCCTGTAAAGCTCTCCATTGCAAATAAACACATTTCCCATACTCCAGTAACTCCACCTCAAAAAAAAGCATCTAGGCCTGGCTGGGAATGACAGGAACAGGACCGACTCAGGTCGTGACCTGTAATTGGGCTCTTGGCATTGCCTGCTCTGGTGTGTGGGCTGAGCATATACTACATTTTCTCAAACCACTAAATTAAGTTTGCACTGCAGTTCCAGCAGAGGGTGAGTCATTGGACAATCACACTAATGAGGATTTCCTTTTCTCTGTGCTGTCTCCCCCCCACTCTCTCGTTCTCCCGCTCGCTCTCTTCCTAGAGAGGTATACATCACTGGACGGACCAGCCTTTTAGACTATCTTCCATGTGGATAATCAGATAAGTAGGTACATAGTTCAACATTACGCCAAAGGGTAAATCGAATTAGTCAAAGAACGTTTCAACAGCGATGGGCTTGTTTGTCCATAAGCATGAAGATAGGACAGCGACCATTTCTATGTAATTGCATTTTGCTGTCGTTGCAGCGTACATGGATACAAATGCAGAGCCATGTACCATACGTACTTGAAAGAAGACCTTTCTCAAACTTGTTATGACTTAATAGCCTGTGATGCTATGAAATATTTGATAGGATGTCTATACACTCCCCTTCTGTGATGAAGGGTATACAAGTCAAGTATGAGTTCAGATTTTAGAATCCTTCTGCATACGTCCAGTTATATTCATCAAGAATAATTGCCCCATTCAAGTCAATGTTTACAGTTGAAATGTATTTTTTATTTTATTTGAGGGCTATGCCTATCCTAAGGCCCGGAAATGAAAAAGCCTTTTGAATCCAGTGCAAGGAGGAGAATAACTGCCTTATAGTGTTAAATTTGATCCGTACTGAATTTAACACTATGGGACAGTAGGCCAACAGAAAATAACATCCATCCTTAAAATTTCAGAGATTAACCCAATGCTCAAATCCCTTCTCTTTAACCATGAAAGTGGGGAAGGTCAATAATGATGACATCTCAAGTGGGAAATGAGATTAGATTGGGCTGTATCATTGGCCTCCATCGCATCGGTTACATCAGACCATTGCCCCTTTTCCTGTTACCTCCATAGTCAGATGCTGTATTCAACAAAACCTTGTTAAGATACTCAGATATGTTTGACTTTTATTTATGAGAGATACAGGCGATAAGGCAGCTATGGAAGTCAAACGCAACAGATTGTGCTGTTCTGCAGTGTAAAAAGTTGATTGGTATTGGTGTTTTGTTTGTGGTCCGTGGCCGGGATTTTTTTCCCCTGGTACCAGGGAAACTCACATAATATACAAACAGTCTGTATGTCTCGGTCTGACTGGGAGTCTTAATCCTGTTTGCAGGTGTAGAATCTGTCTCTTTGTCCCATGTTCCTGACCCAATCGTCGCACGCTCAGGGATGACTGTAGAACCCTACACCCTCTCCCCGTGGCACGGAAAGGTATTGTCTGTCCCCCACCTTTGAAACGCCCCGCCAGATAACCTCATCGCGCACAAAGACGTGTGGGATGAGGGCAACACAAGACCGGCGTGATTCCAAGCCTGCCTTGAGGCTTCCTCCGCCGCCCACAAAAACAACAAAGGGAACCCCACCACGATGAGAGCAGGACAGGTGTTGTTTTTAAATCATTTTAGCTAATCTCCCGCGTGCTTCATCAAAACCCCACTTCTATGATCAGAAGCTGCTTCGCAAGACCATCTAATCACTGAGGGAGCCATTCTAGCAGGGGAAAAAGTGTTCAAAGAAAGTTCAAGCAAAAGTATGCTGCTCCTGTGACTCTTCAGAAGTTGAAATACCTTCAGCGGTGACACATTGTTGCCCACATGAGGGGCTGATTTGTTTTTTTTTGTAGCTTTCAAACACAAAAGAAAAAGAAAGTGAGTGAGAGATAGAGAGAGAGAGGGAGAGAATGTTTTCCTTTTTATGCCCAGGCTCTGAAACTCCATCCCTCTTTCATGGTGTCAGTCATTCTTTTGTGTATGGCAGTGGCGGGCCCCTTTGACACTGCGGTGGTTATCCTCTTGATACCCGACTCCCATTGAAGCTATGCTCCCTCACTCCTTTGTTCGCTCGTCACTTCTGTGCTACCTACCCAGTCGGAGACAGAGAGAACACACTGGTAACACCATGCCAAGGTCCAGGCCCCCTCCACAGCTAAACAGGCTCTTAGGTAGAGCTTTCTAAAAGGCCTTACGGCATTCTGGACAGGTACGGCTGTAGAGTCTGATCAGAGTGTGTGTTCTTAACTCTCACCCTCAGAATTCTGAATGAATAGTCTCTATCTGTGTCACTCTCTTTTTCTCAAACACACATGCACGGACACACACACACACACACACACACACACACACACACACACACACACACACACACACACACACTGAGTAGCCAGCAAAAAAGGACTCTCCAGGGCCAGGCCTCCCTAGCTACAGGATACCAATGTCAGATCATTCCTATAGGATTTCAACTCCATTCCAAAGGTTCCTTTAAGGCATTTCTTAGGAGATTCTCACGGAACTCTTCAGAACTCCCCAGATAAGAGGCACCTCTTGTGACAACCCAAAGTGGCTGCAATGTGATGGGGGAGATAAGGGCTGGGGGAGGGGCACTGAGTAAAGCAACATTCTGGTAAGACTGAAACAGCTCACAGCTGTTTCATACCAACACAACTCCTCACTGTTTAATGGAGTCTAATAAATGTCACTAAAATGGAATTTGCAGTGTTATGTATTGACCTAGAGAAACATTCTCTTATTCAAAAGGTCAAAGAATCAAAGTAGTGGATGACTTAAAAATATTATTTCAGAATTTACGGTAATGGTTGAGGGTATTTTCCATCATTATTTTATGACAGTCTCATCAGAGATTAGACTAGTAATAAAGTTGGTATTCAAAAACTCTTAATATAAACATTGATGTTTTAAAAAATACGGAGCAAAAAATGTTTCACAAATTATCCCAGCATTATTTGATAAAAATTGCCAATGTCAGTAGATTATCTTAACTGCAATGTAAATAGTTGTGAAGACAGAGCAAGGGTACAAATTATTGTCATGGTTTCCATATTTCCCATTAAAAAAACTGAAATATCACATATACATACGTATTCAGACCCTTTACTCTGAATGTTGTTGAAGCACCGTTGGCAGTGATTACAGCCTCGAGTGTTCTTGGGTATCACACTACAAGCTTGGCGCACCTTTATTTGGTGAGTTTCTCCCATTCTTCTCTGCAGCTCCTCTGTCAATTTGGATGGCGAGCGTTGCTGCACAGCTATTTTCAGGTCTCTCCAGAGATGTTCGATTGGGTTAAAGTCCGGGTTCTGGCTGGGCCATTCAAGAATATTCAGAGACTTGTCCGGAAGCCACTCCCGCATTGTCTTGGTTGTGTGCTTACGGTTATTGTCCTGTTGGAAGGTCAACATTCGCCTCAGTCTGAGGTCCTGAGCGCTCTGGAGGATCTCCCTCTATTTTACTCCATTCATCTGTCTCTCGATCCTGACTAGTCTCCCAGTCCCTGCCGCTGAAAAGATTCCCTACCGCATGATGCTGCCACCACCATGCTTGTGGACTGTCATGTACCTTTTACTGGGGAGTGGCTTCCGCCTGGCCACTCTACCATAAAGGCCTGATTGGTGAAGTACTGCATAGATGGTTGTACTTCTGAAGGTTCTCTTATCTCCACAGAGGACCTCTGGAGCTCTGTCAGAGTTACCATCAGGTTCTTGGTCCCCTCGCTGACAAAGACCCTTCTTCCTCAATTGCTCAGTTTGGCCGTGAGACCAGCTCTAGGAAGAGTCTTGGTGTTTCCAAACTTTTTCCATTTAAGAATGATGTAGGCCACTGTATTTTTAGGGACCTTCAATGCTGCAGACATTTTTTGGTACCCTTCCCCAGATCTGTGCCTCGACACAATCCTGTCTCGGAGCACTACGGACAATTCCTTTTACTTCATGGCTTGGTTTTTGCTCTGACATGCACTGTCAATTGTGGGACCTTATATAGACAGGTGTTTCCAAATCATGTCCAATCAACTGAATTTACCGCAGGTGGACTCCAATCAAGTTGTAGAGAAATCTCAAGAATGATCAATGGAAACAGGATGCACCTGAGTACAATGTTGAGTTTCATAAAAGGGTCTGAATACTTATGTAAATGAGGTTTCTTTTTTTGCCAGAATGTGTAAAAAAGGAATGTGTTTTCGCTTTGTCATTATGGGCTATTGTGTGTAGATTGATGAGGAAAAAACATTTTTGGAATAAGTCTAACATAACAAAATGTGGAAAAAGTTATTTAAAAAATGTTCAGCAGTGTGACTGTCTCTGTAGGCAATTCATCTGATTATACTGTAGTCTTATCTACTGAATAGATAACTTAGGAAGACCTTAATACGGATAACAGTGTCTCTAAATAGAGTATGCAAAAAATAAATGCAAACGATGCAGATTCAGAACAACCAGCCTTCTTGCTATGGTCCAGCAATGCAATAATACCACAGGCAGCTAAGAATGTTATCGTTCCCATTGTGGAGGAGTAGAGCGACGTCAGACCATGCAGCATCATTAATTCTCCAAACATGTCTTGAGATGAGGCATTTTACTCGTCCTGGAACGCACTCAGGCTGCTGGGGGCTTGGCACTGGGATCCATGCTAAACCCTTGACCTTGGTGCAGCAATGCTAGTCAACAAGTTAGGTCTGAGCCCTGACCACAAGGAATATGAAATGCAGGAAGGGTCGATGATGTCATATCTAATGCCACACTGAGAGCCAGATTTTAACCAGGATCTGCCGGGCTCACCGCTAAACACGGGCAGCAGATAGCCTAGTGGTTAGAGCGTTGGGACAGTACCCAAAACGTTGCTGGATGGAATCCCCGAGCTGACAAGGTAAAAATCTAGCACTCTGCACCAGTTCTTAACCCACTCTTCCCCTGGAGCCGAAGACGTGGATGTCAATTAAGTGAGCCCCATGCACCTCTCCGATTCAGAGGTGTTGGGTTAAATGCGGAAGGCATTCAGTTGTACAACTGACTAGGTATCCCACTTTCCCTAAACCTTTGACCTCCGTGGCCGTGCAACGCCAGGCTTGAACTCTGCTTTTACTGTCTAGTATAGGTCCCTGAGGTCTAGATCCCTATGTCTGAGGAGAAACATCATGTCATCAGTTCCACCACACCCAGCAGAGACACACACAGGCAGGCCAGACCAGAGGGGAAAGATCTGGACGGCACCCTAGCTACCCTGTTGTTAACATCTCATCATAAGTAACACTTCACAGAGAGCTGAGCGCTGTTGAACTTACAATTCATCAAGCCTGATGTTTCTCCACCATAATGCATTCTTTTTTTTGGCTTTGAGTCAGCGTCATTATGCAGTGAGCAACTAAGCTGTGTGTCCATAAATGACCTCTCTGGCTGTTCCCACAGACGTGGAAGGGTTTATAATATTTGACATGTTGGTTAAATATGATGAGTTGATGGAAAAGCTCTGGGACCTTGATGTAGGGAGACTGTCAGCACTATTGGTGGTCCACTTGGTTGATGACATCAGCCTTTAGTTGAGGACACCTGCCCTTAGTTGAGGACACCAACCTTCTCACTTTCTAGAAAGCAAGTCCCCCATGTTCAGACTGTGAATCAGATTCAGATGGATATCTGATGCATGACCCATAAACATAATTCCACCATTGTGTAAAGTCCACAGTTGCTGAGACCCAATAGTCCAGCATCCCATCGTGACATAGCTACACGGCTCTGGGACCACCATCAGTGGGGGACGCACAGCCCGATGGTGCACCATCCCAAAATCCCAACTAACACCACCCGGTGTCGGAGTTTTGCTTAAGCCGGCTGAGCCAACGGTCCAATATTCCAGAACACGGCTGTGCGCACGCATACACGTTTTAGACTCTGGTAAGCGCTTTAGGGTTACGCACCTGTGTGGCTGCCTGGGTTTAACCTCAAAGAATGCAATAGCCCAGAGTGGTTTTGAATGCTGAATAACATGAAAAGCCAGACCACCATTCATTGTATCAACCCCTTAATTAACCCTCAATTATAAATGACAATAGATGATCCAGCCCTGTTTTCTTAATTAGTTTAAATGTACTCGTAAAGAGCTGCTATTTGTTCTTCAGTATTAAATAAACTATTAAAGCTATACCACCTATACTGAGAACCTAGGGCATGGTAAGGACCTCCTCTGTGTGTGGTGTGTCTGTACACGAGGGTGCCCACGTGTGTGTGTGTGTGTGTGTGTGTGTGTGTGTGTCTACTCAACCTTTGTGTCCTGGAGGTTTTATTGAGGTTGTAATAGACTTCCTCCAGACACAACAGCGCAGACCTTAGCCACATCACACATCACACCACCGTTTACCCATCTCTCTCAGTTGGAGACGACGTTCTGCCACATTCCTTTGATGCTCGTAAAAATGGAGCATCTTATCTCACAGGAAAAGTAGACAGGTAATTTATGGTGTGATCTATGTCTCGTGTTCCAAACTGAGGAGTTTGGTGATTTTGCTGGACACAGATCCTACACATAGTTTCTGGTCCAGAAGGACTGTGTCTGTTTAAATGTCTTCTGATACCCACGATACTGAGGTGAACAGTAGAAGAAAGTCAATTTACTCTTGAAGAAGACCCAGCAAACCGGGAACGTTCCCAGAACATAAGCTAAGGTTTTCATATAACATTAGGATGATAACATTCCAAAAACGTTCCAAAAATGTTTTAAAGATGCACTATGCAGAAATCGCTCCACTATCTCCTGGTTACAAAAAAATAGAATAGTTAGCCTAATTTCAGTTTATGTGACAAAACAAGCAATTATAGGTTAGAGAATCACTGTACCATCTAAACTGTTGTGAAATATATTTTCCAAAAACATTGTATTTTCAGTTGTTTGAAACTGGTGTACAAAACTTATAAGCGGGATGCATAGAAATGGAGCACATAGAACCTATCTACCGCTTCTTAGACTTGCTTTCAATATAAAGTCGCCCAAAAAGTTACATATTGAAGCTTTCAATTAAATATCCGTTGGAATGTTCTCCTTACATGAACTACAATGCATAACATCTGTAACAACCACCCCAGAACATTCCCCAAACATTCTCATTATGTTTCCAGGTAATGTAATAAGATAATGTGCCAGTAATGTTTTCAGAACACGCTGTCACAACAAAATGTGAGAGCAACATTCTGGGAATGTACGCAACATCAGACAAATGTTTTATTCAAACATTGTATAATCATCTGGACGACTGGACAGTTTTTGGTTATGAGAACATTTGCCACAACCTAACAAATGTTCTGGGAACTTTCACATAACCAATTTTGGTTTGTTGGGGACATGCTTCAAACTCTTAAATTGCATTCTCACTTAGATCGGTGTTGCCTCTGCCATTGATTCTAACATGACTTAACGCAGCCTCTTTCTTGAGGCATATACTTTATGCAGTCACTACAGCTCTTAAGACTCCTGCAATGCTTCAGAGACAAACCCCCTCGATCTCGCATATTAACCACCCCAAAATTCCCCCAGCCCAACATTTACATTCAGAGCAGCTGGTCAATAAAAGTATCTTAAAAAGGACACTCAAACATGTTTATGTTATTCAACTTCAAGCTTAAGGAAATTGAACAGTAAAAGCAGGGGTCTAGCGTGTCTTCGTTTATCTTCATCTTCACAGTGGAACAGTTTTGGCTAGGGCTTTTAAAGAGAATCCCCAATACATCAATTCTTTAAACAAGCTGTTTTCAGATGAGATACTGTCCAAGCACATTATGGATGGGCATTGAGTGGAGAAGTAAAATAAGAAAAATGATCAAAGGAATCCTTCTGGCAGTAGAGCTTTAAATGCTTACGTTGGCTCAGTAATGTCCCATTAAAAGTAGGTCCAGGACAGGAGGTATAGCGCGACAAATACACGGATGAGATACTGAAGTAAAACATGCTTTGGTAGAAGAAGTATTTGAGGCCAAATGTATACAACTAGACCTATTTCATTTATCCTTTAGAATAAAGGGCTGATTTTATTATAGCAAATACTGAAGTAAAGCTTGATTTGAAGCAGTAGGGGACCAGATGTACACAAATACCTATTCCATGTATCCTCTGGACAAAAGGCAGCATGTATGATCATTTTATGACATGAAAAGAGCTGTTCTAAAGATGACGATACTCCCCCAGTATGATGGTTGGTTGACGAACAAGGCCCAACAGAGAGCAGCCGCGTCCTCGGTGTCCACGGAGACAAACCACAGTGCAATCCAGTCACATTTGTGATGAAGGAACCATGTAGTCCTTTGCTCCAATCACACATAGTTCCATCTGGTGCTGTTCCATTCTCTTACAAGGTACTATACAAGGCTTGGGGACTGTTATCTTCCAGTGGAATCATATGCACATCAGAGAACTCATTTACGTAGACTGCTGGCCAGAGTCACTGCAGAAGGAACCAGTGAGCTACTTTTGCGGTGATGAAGGATTCCTTGGCTTTGGGGAGGAGAGAATTCATGCGATAACTGGGGTAACTTTATATTGTGTGTGCGCATGTTGGCAAGAAAGGGGTATCATTGAACTGGACTTGAAATTGAAGGTCCCAAATAGCAATAGACGGATCCAGATGTTGCAGATTTAAAAAAAAACATAATTTGCTTATCATACAGTGCAAACATACTGTAACGCAGCAATACTCTCTTGAGAAATCGCATGCTAGGCCAAGGAAAACAAATCAATTGGCTTTCAACAAGACAGAAATGAAAGGCAATCCCAAGTGGATGGTGAGGATAAGGGTGGATTGTCACCATAGAACATGTTTGCTATCCTCTTATCCTCAGGCCTTGGAAAAATGCTGCTGGCCAAACAAAAGACAGACTTAAAGTAGAGGAGGTACAGTACGCCCGCCACCTAACCCTTATTTCAGTAGCATCACTTCTCCCCAAACAAGAGGCGGTTTCCCCCTGAACGCCCTCACATGTCTGTCAGGAGGATCAGCAGAGATAGCAGGGTGTCTGAGTGCTACTTGTTATACGTTGAAGTGACCCTCATAGCAAACACATGCAATCCTATTCATTTGAAATCGTCACTTCCATGCCAGCAACTCCACCCATGTATTGCACGCACGCACACACACACACACACACACACACACACACACACACACACACACACACACACAATTCCTCAGTGTCTATTACAGCTTTAAGAACTTCTAATTGCATATGTTTGAGACTAGCTATGAAATGGTATATAAAGCTATAACAACTTAGTGAAAGTGTGGAGTCTTGACCTTCCAAGTTCCATAAATGTGCTCAGATGATGCAAGCCTCAAACTGTTGTAGTGTGTTTGAGAGAAGAACGAGCAAAAACATATTTTAAATAAAGGTTTATTGAGGGATGAGCTTCCATGATAAACCAGAGAGGAAAGCACTCACTGTATCTCCCAACCATGACACTATACATTTTCTGAAAGTTCTTTTGTGCAGCAAAGCCTGCTTAGCCTTCACAATTTACAAATAGGGTCTTGTCTAAATAAAATACAGACTTAGATTTAAAGTAGAGTATATATATTGTGGCAAACCTCTTCAAGGTTAGGAGCGTTTGTCACAAACTAAGTGGTAAACTGTCACCAAATCACCCAAGAATGAGAGTTCTTTCGAACAGGACAGTACCTGTGTGTTTGTTTCTCCGTCCTGGTCCACCCAGGCCTTAGGCGAGGTCAAGGATAGCAGGGTTCGGTACACGAATCGGGTTCTCGGTAGGTCCAGGTCCAAACGCCAACAGGTAAGTCCAAACAATCCAGCTCATACACGGTAAATCCAGCCAATCTCTATAGTCTCTTTCTCTATTGTTCATAGCTCCTTCCAGCCCTCTCTCTTCCTCTTCCTGGTTTCTCTTGACCCTTTATCTGTGAGTCGGCTCCACCTTCTGAGGGTTCCCCTTGCTTCTGGGACTTGTAGTTTTGGCGGTCGGCCATTTTGTGATCTGTAGTTCTGACAGGGGTGGCCATTTTAGTGATCGGGCAGAGCCCGTTTACTAGCTCTGCTCTCACATATCTGCCACTTATCACTCGACCCCCTTCTTTGCCACATATCTCTCCCCCTAGATCCGACCCCCTAGGTCGGGCTACCGCAGCAAAAAATATGCATGCATGCGGGATAACCCATCCACGTTTCCCATTTCCTTCCCTGCTCTGTGTTTCAAGTCAAAATGAAACGGTTGGAGACTCAAAACCACCGCATCACCCGAGCGTTCTTCTCTTTAGCCCTATGCATCCAGGTGAGTGGGGCATGGTCACTGATGAGGGTGAAGTGGCGCCCCAGCAGGTAGTACTTCAGGCTTTCTAGAGCCCACTTTACTGCCAGCGCCTCTTTCTCAACGACTGAGTAGTTGGTTTCCCGTGGTTCCAGCTTCCTGCTTAAAAACAGGATGGGGTGTTCCACCCCTTCTACCTCTTGGGATAGCACTGCTCCCAAGCCGACCTCTGAGGCATCCGTCTGAACCACAAACTCTCTCTCAAAGTCTGGTACCACCAGCACTGGGTTACAACAGAGAGCCTCCTGTAATGTCCTAAATGCTTTGGTGGCCCTTTCATCCCATTTGACCATGTTTGGCCCTCTGGCTCTAGTCATGTCGGTAAGTGGGGCGGCCACTGTGGCATAACTTGGGATGAACTTCCGGTAGTAACCGGTCAGCCCTAGGAAGGCTCGGACCTGCTTCTTATTTACTGGTTTCGGCCATTCTCTAATTGCCTTCACCTTCTTATGTTGAGGTTTGATTAACCCTCTTCCCACAGTGTATCCCAGATACTCTGTTTCCTCTAACCCCACATAACACTTGGCAGGGTTTGCCATGAGCCCTGCCTTTCTAAGGGCATCTAACACTGCCTGTACCCGGGGTAAGTGGGATTCCCAATCTGGGCTGTAGATCCCCACGTCATCTAAATAAGCTGCGGCGTATGCCTTGTGCGGTTTAGGACTTTGTCCATGAGCCGTTGAAAGGTTGCTGGGGCCCCGTGTAAGCCGAATGGCATGACGGTGTATTGAAACAAACCGTCAGGTGTTGCAAAGGCTGTCTTTTCTTTGGCCCTGGGGGTCAGAGGAATTTGCCAGTACCCTTTTGTCAGATCAAGGGTCGTAATGTACCGAGCATGACCAATTTTCTCCAGTAGTTCATCTACTCGGGGCATGGGGTAGGCATCAAACTTCGAGATTTCATTTACCTTCCGAAAGTCGTTACAGAACCGCAATGACCCATCGGGCTTGGAGACCATCACAATTGGGCTAGACCACTCACTATGTGACTCTTCAACCACTCCAGCTGTCAACATTTTCTCAGTCTCTGCTCTAATCGCGGCCCGTCGAGCCTCGGGTACCCGATATGGCCTCATACTCACTTTTCTCCCTGGTAGGGAAACGATATCATGAGCCGTAACCTCAGTTCGGCCAGGTACCTCTGAAAACACATCTCTGTTTTTCTGGATCAGGGTCTTTACTTCCTGTACTTGCGCTGGGGACAGAGTGGGTGAAATATTTACTTCGGCTGTCTCCTGAATGTGTGTAGGGTATGTGACCATTAGTGTTTCTCTCTCTCTCCATGCTTTTAACAGGTTTATGTGATAAATCTGTTCCTGGGGCCGTCGACCTGGCTGTCGGATCCGATAATTGACTTCTCCTATTCTCTCCAGTACTTCATATGGCCCTTTCCATGTGGCTAGTAGTTTACACTCTACTGTGGGGATCAGCACTAACACCTTATCTCCCGGTTGAAATTCCCTCAGAGTAGCCTGCCGGTTATAAGTGTGCCGCTGGTGTTCTTGTGTTTGTCTCATGTGCTCTCTGACGATGGGCATGACTGTAGCTATCCTGTCTTGCATTGCCGTGACGTGCTCTATGACACTAGTATACGGGGTGGATTGGTGCTCCCAGGTTTCCCGGGCGATGTCTAAGATTCCCCGGGGATGCCTCCCATATACCAGCTCAAAGGGAGAAAACCCCAGCGAGGCTTGAGGAACCTCTCTAATGGCAAACATCAGATACGGCAACATGCAATCCCAGTTTTTCCCATCCTTATCGATTACCTTCCTGAGCATTGACTTCAGGGTTCGGTTGAATCTCTCAACCAGCCCGTCCGTCTGAGGATGGTAAACCGATGTCCTCAACTGTTTCACCTGCCACAGTTTACAAAGGTCCGCCATAAGGCGGGACATAAAGGGGGTCCCCTGGTCGGTAAGGATCTCTTTTGGAACCCCTACCCTGGTGAACAAGAGCACTAATTCCTTTGCGATATTTTTGGAAGTCATCGTCCGAAGGGGAATGGCTTCTGGGTAGCGAGTGGCATAATCTAGAATGACCAGAATGTATTGGTGCCCTCCTCTGGGTATTTGCAGCTGGTAATTGAGTCCCAATTTGGTCCGCTAGCCCCTTTAGGCCTTCTCTTAACTCCCGGGTGTTTCTCTCTTGCTCTTCTATGAGCAGCTGGTTGGTGCGATGCTGGATCTGTAACGTGTCCTGATACATTCGCATTGCATCCTGATGAACTATTTGTTGAGCTCTAGTTGCCTCTTGTTGGGCTGCCGCCGCTTGTAACAGGGCCTGTATGGCTCCCTCCATACTCATTTTCCTGAAAAACTGTCCTAACCAAACAAAGCCAAAACAAAAAAAAACCTGACTCCCCTTGGAGTGCTAACTGAACATTTATTTATTTTTTCCTTCTATCTAACCAGTGGTATGTTAGTCCATGCCCGCATCCTCCACCACGTGTGGCAAACCTCTTCAAGGTTAGGAGCGTTTGTCACAAACTAAGTGGTAAACTGTCACCAAATCACCCAAGAATGAGAGTTCTTACGAACAGGACAGTACCTGTGTGTTTGTTTCTCCGTCCTGGTCCACCCAGGCCTTAGGCGAGGTCAAGGATAGCAGGGTTCGGTACACGAATCGGGTTCTCGGTAGGTCCAGGTCCAAACGCCAACAGGTAAGTCCAAACAATCCAGCTCATACACGGTAAATCCAGCCAATCTCTATAGTCTCTTTCTCTATTGTTCATAGCTCCTTCCAGCCCTCTCTCTTCCTCTTCCTGGTTTCTCTTGACCCTTTATCTGTGAGTCGGCTCCACCTTCTGAGGGTTCCCCTTGCTTCTGGGACTTGTAGTTTTGGCGGTCGGCCATTTTGTGATCTGTAGTTCTGACAGGGGTGGCCATTTTAGTGATCGGGCAGAGCCCGTTTACTAGCTCTGCTCTCACATATCTGCCACTTATCACTCGACCCCCTTCTTTGCCACAATATATATATATATATATATATATTGTTCTTTACTTTATGACTGAAAACTGGACAGAAATATGGCAAATGGCAATCTACACCAACTACACCAACTATATGATTTGGCTGTCTATTGTGCCACTATGTGTAAGTGAATAACAGCCCTTCATACGCTAACCTTTCTAGTCAGCGCAAAGCAAAATATAACAAGATAAATACAAGTCTGGAAAGACAGAATACATGCGGTAAAGAGTTCAATGGAACGCAGAGGGTAGGGGAAAGAACAAGTAGAGCGTCACTGACGCACATTCCAAAAATATGATCTTACAAATCCGTTCAGATTTTGTGTTAAAAAAGTCCATATAAACTGGTAGCATAGCTAGCGTATAGAAATCAGTGATGGTACTTGAAGCTGTTTTCAGTGTAATGCAGTTGATTGGTGACGATGACATGAACATGCTGTTTATTGTTACCCCAAAATAGTGTGCAATACACATATAAACAATAGCCTAAATGTGGGCTAATTTTGATGGGGGGGGGGAGAAGCGTGAGTGGCGTTGCCATTGGTTGGTCGAGTTCGATTGTTCTCTTTACTGCATCCATTGATGGAAGAAGAGAATGGTTTACAAAGAAGAGAATGGAATGCAAATGTTTTTTTATTTATTTGATTTATTTCACCTTTATTGAACGAGGTAGGCTAGTTGAGAACAAGTTCTCATTTACAACTGCGACCTGGCCAAGATAAAGCATAGCAGTGTGAACAGACAACACAGAGTAAAGGAGTAAACAATTAACAAGTCAATAACACAGTAGAAAATAAAGAGAGTCTATATACATTGTGTGCAAAAGGCATGAAGAGGTAGGCAAATAATTACAATTTTGCAGATTAACACTGGAGTGATAAATGATCAGATGGTCATGTACAGGTAGAGATATTGCTGTGCAAAAGAGCAGAAAAGTAAATAAATATAAACAGTATGTGGATGAGGTAGGTAAAATTGGGTGGGCTATTTACCGATAGACTATGTACAGCTGCAGCGATCGGTTAGCTGCTCAGATAGCAGATGTTTAAAGTTGGTGAGGGAGATAAAAGTCTCCTACTTCAGTGATTTTTGCAATTCGTTCCAGTCACAGGCAGCAGAGAACTGGAACGAAAGGCGGCCAAATGAGGTGTTGGCTTTAGGGATGATCAGTGAGATACACCTGCTGGAGCTCATGCTACGGGTGGGTGTTGCCATCGTGACCAGTGAACTGAGATAAGGCGGAGCTTTACCTAGCATGGACTTGTAGATAACCTGGAGCCAGTGGGTCTGGCGACGAATAAGTAGCGAGGGCCAGCCGACTAGAGCATACAGGTCACAGTGGTGGGTGGTATAAGGTGTTTTAGTAACAAAACGGATGGCACTGTGATAAACTGCATCCAGTTTGCGGAGTAGAGTATTGGAAGCTATTTTGTAGATGACATTGCCGAAGTCGAGGATGGGTAGGATAGTCAGTTTTACTAGGGTAAGTTTGGCGGCGTGAGTGAAGGAGGCTTTGTTGCGGAATAGAAAGCCGACTCTTGATTTGATTTTAGATTGGAGATGTTTGATATGAGTCTGGAAGCAGAGTTTACAGTCTAGCCAGACACCTAGGTACTTATAGATGTCCACATATTCTAGGTCGGAACCATCCAGGGTGGTGATGCTAGTTGGGCGTGCGGGTGCAGGCAGCGAAAGGTTCAAAAGCATACTTTTGGTTTTACTAGCATTTAAGATCAGTTGGAGGCCACAGAAGGAGTGTTGTATGGCATTGAAGCTCATTTGGAGGTTAGATAGCTCAGTGTCCAAGGATGGGCCAGAAGTTTACAGAATGGTGTCGTCTGCGTAGAGGTGGATCAGGGAATCGCCCGCAGCAAGATACGATATGAAAGAGAGGTTGAACAGGCTGGTAATAGGGGTTGCGACAATGGCGGCAGATAGTTTCAGAAATAGAGAGTCCAGATTGTCAAGCCCAGCTGATGTGTACGGGTCCAGGTTTAGCAGCTCTTTTAGAACATCCGCTATCTGGATTTGGGTAAAGGAGAAGCTGGGGAGGCTTGGGGGGGGGGGGGGGGGGGGTTAGCTGTTGGCCCGAGGTTGGAGTAGCCAGGAGGAAGGCATGGCCAGTCATTGAGAAATGTTTCTTAAAGTTTTTGATAATCATGGATTTATCGGTGGTGGCCGTGTTACCTAGCCTCGGTGCAGTGGGCAGCTGGAAGGAGGTGCTCTTGTTTTCCATGGACTTTACAGTGTCTTTACAGTGTGATTGGGTTAGGAAGCTATGAGGTAGGGATGTTGTCATAGTCAGTTTCTCTATAGTGTTGCATTGTACCTGGTCCCAGTAAGGAAGCATTAGACAGGGATTCCATCTGGATGAAGGCATAAGGAAAGAGCTTGGCACAGACATGGCAGGACTTGCACTCCAACCATTTGACAAAATCGGCAACTCATAAACGTATCAATGCTAAATCAAGCCCATCATCTCATAATTGATGATCAATTCTAACAGTTATATTATGGTGTCCATGTCTATTAAACTCATTTAGCTTTACTTCATATCTGCTCTGTTCTTTCAACGTCCCTCTAGTGCTAAGAGGAAGAGCTTAGCTGTGTGGCAGAGGGCCAACTGGAGCCACATTCACTAAATCCTTCTTATGAAAGGTTATAATCACATGTAACATTAGTGCTACATCACAAAGCTAGTCATTACACTGTAAGCAGACATGTTGCACAAAAAAAGCATACAGTTAAGAGTTGCCATTGCTGAATATGGCTTTACATTGTACTTAATCACGCAACAGTTGCTGCTAAGCCAGAAGGAGCTAAACGCAAACGATTTTGATACTTGGTCAAGTACAAAAATCTAACTACGGTATAAAAAGCGTGACACTGTTTTGGACCGCTGCACGACCTCTCCATCCCACCTACTGCTGAGTCAGACAGGCCCGAGGCCTACTGGACCAGCCACGGCTCACTAGCTGGCCTCGCGGACTTTAGCCTGCAGAGCATCGCAGGTCGTCTTGGCATCTCCAAGCAACGTGGCTGTGTTGGGCTTGAAGGAGACGGGGTTGTCCAATGCAGCATAGCCCACTCCCAGAGAACGCTTCATTACAACCACCTAAAAAGACATGGACACGGGGGCTCAGCATAGACTGCAGCCGTTTACACAACCGAGAAAGAACGTCTGATACATTGTTCTATCCTACAGTGCTTTCGGAAAATATTCATACACCTTGACTTATTCCACATTTTGTTGTGTTACAGCCTGATTTCAAAATGTATGAAATATGTATTTTCCTCACCCATCTACGCACAATACCCCATAATGACAAAGTGAAAGCATGTTTTAGAAATTGTTGCAAAATGCATTGATTAAATACCTAATTTACTTAAGTATTCACACCCCAAATCAAATAAAATCAAAGTTTATTTGTCACATACACATGGTTAGCAGATGTTAATGCGAGTGTAGCGAAATGCTTGTGCTTCTAGTTCCGACAATGCAGTAATAACCAATAAGTAATCTAGCTAACAATTCCAAAACTACTACCTTATAGACACAAGTGTAAGGGGATAAAGAATATGTACATAAAGATACATGAATGAGTGATGGTACAGAGCGGCATAGGCAAGATACAGTAGATGGTATTGAGTGCAGTATATACATATGAGATGAGTATGTAAACAAAGTGGCATTATGATATAGAGTACAGTATATACATATACATATGAGATGAATAATGTAGGGTATGTAAACATTATATTAGGTAGCATTGTTTAAAGTGGCTAGTGATATATTTGACATCACTTCCCATCAATTCCCATTATTAAAGTGGCTGGAGTTCAGGAAGTCCAGTACCCAGTTGCACAGGGCGGGGTGAAGACCCAGGGTCTCGAGCTTGATGATGAGCTTGAAGGGTACTATGGTGTTAAATGCCAAGCTGTAGTCGATGAACAGCATTCCCACATAGGTATTCCTCTTGTCCAGATGGGTTAGGGCAGTGTGCAGTGTGGTTGAGATTGCATCGTCTGTGGATCTATTTGGGCAGTAAGCGAATTGGAGTGGGTCTAGGGTGTCAGGTAGGGTGGAGGTGATATGGTTCTTGACTAGTCTCTCAAAGCACTTCATGATGACGGAAGTGAGTGCTACGGGGCGGTAGTCATTTAGCTCAGTTACCTTAGCTTTCTTAGGAACAGGAACAATGGTGGCCCTCTTGAAGCATGTGGGAACAACAGACTGGGATAGGGATTGATTGAATATGTCCGTAAACACACCAGCCAGCTGGTCTGCGCATGCTCTGATGGCACGGCTGGGGATGCCGTCTGGGCCTGCAGCCCTGCGAGGTTTGACACGTTTAAATGTTTTCCTCAAGTCGGCTGCAGTGAAGGAGAGTCCACATGTTTTAGTTGCGGGCCGTGTCAGTGGCACTGTATTGTCCTCTGCCTAGGAGCAAGACATCCTGGTCCGTGACGGGGCTGGTTTTCTTTTTGTATTCCGTGATTGACTGTAGACCCTGCCACATACCTCTTGTGTCTGAGCCGTTGAATTGAGATTCTACTTTGTCTCTATACTGACGCTTAGCTTGTTTGATTGCCTTGCGGAGAGAATAGTTACACTGTTTGTATTCGGTCATGTTTCCAGTCACCTTGCCCTGATTAAAAGCAGTGGTTCGCGCAGTTTCACGCAAATGCTGCCATCAATCCACGGTTTCTGGTTTGGGAATGTTTTAATCGTTGCTATGGGAACGACATCTTCAACGCACGTTCTAATGAACTCGCTCACCGAATCAGCGTATTCGTCAATGTTGCTGTCTGACACAATACGGAACATCTCCCAGTCCACGTGATGGAAGCAGTCTTGGAGTGTGGAATCAGAATGGTCGGACCAGCGTTGAACAGACCTCAGCGCGGGAGCTTCTTATTTTAGTTTCTGTCTGTAGGCAGGGATCAACAAAATGGAGTCGTTGTCAGATTTTCCGAAAGGAGAGCGGGGCAGGGCCTTATATGCATCGCGGAAGTTGGAATAGCAATGATCCAAGGTTTTTCCAGCCCTGGTTGCGCAATCGATATGCTGATCAAATTTAGGGAGTCTTGTTTTCAGATTAGCCTTGTTAAAATCCCCAGCTACGATGAATGCAGCCTCCGGATATATGGATTCCAGTTTGCAAAGAGTCCAATAAAGTTCGTTCAGAGCCATCGATGTGTCTGCTTGGGGGGGGGAATATATACGGCTGTGATTATAATCGAAGAGAATTCCCTTGGTAGATAATGCGGTCGACATTTGATTGAGGAATTCTAAATCAGGTGAACAGAAGGACTTGAGTTCCTGTATGTTGTTGTGGCAACACCACATCACGTTAACCCCTGAGACAATACTTTGTAGAAGCATATTTGGCAGTGATTACAGCTGTGAGTCTGTCTGGGTAAGTCTCTATGAGCTTTCACACCTGGATTGTGCAACATTTGCCATTATTATTTTCAAAATTCGTCATGCTCTGTCAAACTGGTTGTTGGTCCTTGCTACACAACCATTTTCAGGTCTTGCTATAGATTTTCAAGCAGACTTAAGTCAAAACTGTAACTCGGCTACTCAGGAACAAGCATTGTCTTGTTGGTAAGCAACTCCAGTGTATTTTATTTTTATTTAACCTTTATTTAACTAGGCAAGTCAGTTAAGAACAAATTCTTATTTACAATGACGGACTACCCAAACCCTAACCCGGATGACGCTGGGCCGATTGTGTGCCGCCCTATTGGACTCCCAATCACGACCGGTTGTGATACAGCCTGGAACTAGGGTCTGTAGTGACACCTCTAGCACTGAGATGCAGCGCCTTAGACCGCTGTGCCACTAGGGTGCCCAGTGTAGATCCGTCCTTGTGTTTTAGGTTATTGTCCTGCTGAAAGGTGAATTCATCTCCCAGTGTCTGGTGGAAAGTAGACAACCAGGTTTTCGTCTAGGAAGTTGACTGTGCTTACCTCCATTCCGTTTCTTTTTTTTCCAATTACAAGCATACCCATAATATGATGCAGCCATCACTATGCTTGAAATTATGGAAAGTGGTACTCAGTAATGTGTTGTATTGGATTTGTCCTAAACAGAACACTTTGTATTCAGGACAAACATTTAATTGCTTTAGTACCTTGTTGCAAACAGGAGGCAAGTTTTGGAATATTTGTATTCTGTCCAGGCTTCCTTCTTTTTACTCTGTCAATTAGGTTAGTATTGTGGAGTAACTACAATGTTGTTGATCCATCCTCAGAATTCTCCTACTGTCTCACAGCCATTAAACTCTAACTGTTTTAAAGTCACCATTGGCCTCATGGTGAAATCCCTGAGCGATTTCCTTCCTCTCCCGCAACGTAGTTAGGAAGGACCACTGTATCTTTGTAGTAATGAAAACAATTAAAAAAAACATAAGTCCACTTTGACATTATGGGGTATTGTGTGTAGGCCAATGACAAAATAATCTCAATTTTAAATTCAGGCTGTAACACAACAAAATGTGGAAAAAGTCAAGGGGTGTGAATACTTTCTGAAGGCACTGTATGTTTACAAATAATCAAAAGCAATCAGTGTTTTTTTCTGAAACTAAACATGCTATAGTAAATAAGACAACCTCAACTGTGATAGCACCTCTTTTTGTCTAATTTGGTAAACATTTAACACGGATCCATGAACATACCTCAACAGGGGTTTAAATGTTGCATGCACCTGCATGTAAGTGGAAGATGTAGGGGGGAAGGGCTCCATTTGGAGGAGAAGAGTAAGTTTGTCCCACAACTAATGGGCATTTAAGTGTTGGCCATTTACAAAATTAAGCATCATTAGTGTTTGTAGAGAAAGAGAGAGAGAGAGGCAGAGAGAGGCAGAGAGAGGCAGAGAGAGTTAGAGAGAGAGAGAGAGAGAGAGAGAGAGAGAGAGAGAGAGAGAGAGAGAGAGAGAGAGAGAGAGAGAGGCAGAGAGAGGCAGAGAGAGAGAGAGAGAGAGGCAGAGAGAGGCAGAGAGAGGCAGAGAGAGTTAGAGAGAGAGAGAGAGAGAGAGAGAGAGAGAGAGAGAGAGAGAGAGAGAGAGAGAGAGAGAGAGAGAGAGAGAGAGAGAGGCAGAGAGAGGCAGAGAGAGTTAGAGAGAGAGAGGCAGAGAGAGAGAGAGAGAGAGAGAGAGAGAGAGAGAGAGAGAGAGAGAGAGAGAGAGAGAGAGAGAGAGAGAGGCAGAGAGAGTTAGAGAGAGAGAGAGAGAGAGAGAGAGAGAGAGAGAGAGAGAGAGAGAGAGAGAGAGAGAGAGAGAGAGAGAGAGAGAGAGGCAGAGAGAGTTAGAGAGAGAGAGAGAGAGAGAGAGAGAGAGAGAGAGAGAGAGAGAGAGAGAGAGAGAGAGAGAGAGAGAGAGAGAGAGAGAGACCTGGGAAATGGATTGGAGCATCCCGTGATTGTGAGCATGTGTTTTTGGAGGCACAGAACGCAGCACAATAATTGAATAAGTAAAACCAGAGTGGTGCTCTCACCACTAGACTTTTATTCCCTGCTATCTGACACGCTGAAAGATACTTGGAAGAGAACCTCTGTCATACTGAGACCCAAAAATCAACAGGAGGACCGTCCGAATCTACTCAGAGAGGCAGGAAAGGGTCAGTAGTGGCTAGTGTTCCCATGGTGCCGCCCCACCCACAAACACTACTCTTAACACAAAACACACACATACAAGCATACACTAACTCAAACACTCTCCTGTGAGAGAAGAGTGTAAATCACTCCCACTATGGTTGTGCTTCAGGCCGGAGTTAGAGTAAGGGTCTGGGACACCCAGGCCTACCCTAGCCAGCCTCTCTAGGCAGGGCATCCCAGTCCAGACTCCCCAACCTCCTCATCCATAATACATGGGACAGATGGTTTTATTTGGGACAGGGGTAGGGTGCAAACAGAGGTAATCTTAGTCTGGCAATCAGCACCAGAGGATGTGGCTATGGCACGGTCGTGCTAGGCCTGGACCATTGAATCACCAACCACCTAACCGTCCACCAGGCGAGGCAAGGATACTGTACCAGAGGAATGCCCTCTGTATGCTCTGACAAGCTTGGCTACGGTGGCACTGAGGAGCCCCTCCTGGTTTGTTTATATCTACAGTTAGACTACACACACAGCCCGGCCCAGCACACCCATCCGCACCACAGCCTGACCGGCCCCACACAGCGTCATATAAACATGGGCCACAAGTGGAAGGTTATTCATTCAAGTGTCTGAGTCACTTTAAGAACAATGAAAATAACATTTTCAACAGTCCAGCAGGTCCGAGGGATATAAACACACACGTCATGTTAATACAGCCCAGTATAGTAGAGGGCTGGGGTGCTGGTAGTATTAAAGCTCACATACTCTGATTTCCCAAGGGAACCTGTAGAAATGAAGGCGTTTTAAAGTGGGGTGGTGAGCAATATGAATCCCACATTTAGGAAAAGTTCCACTCGGATGCTCCAAAATGTCATCATTCCAGAGGGAGCGAGTCACCGCTAATGGAAGCCGTGTGAGATCTGTGCCTGCTGGAGCTAGTACACCTGGGTAAGGGCTTTGTTGCCTCAGTAACAAAGAGTACAGGGTGCATGCGTGTGTTCATACGCAAGTGTTTGTACGTAGAAAGAGGCCCTTGAATCTGGAAGTCTAGGACTTGAACAGAACTAAAGATGAATAGCTTCCTTCTGAGCCCATGTTAGATACCCGCTCCAGTATTACACTTCACCATTTGGAGAGCCGGAGTAAATCAGCTCAACTTCCAACAAGCCCTTCTGTGACAGTCAACATTTGACAGGGGCTGCAGTCCCATTCCCTACCTTTTCTTCCCCCTTGAAGTGTATACTCGTTCACTCTTCATGGATTCGATGATGGAGTTGGGGTCCTCTTGGGCTGCGGAGTTCACTGTGTCGTTTGCACCAATCACCAGAACCAGGTCCGTTTCTGAGACATAGAAAAAGCACGATGTCATAGGGAATGCCCGCCTCGGCCAATAGCACGTTGAGCTGCCAAGGCATTCTGGGTGGATACCAAACTGGTAAGAGAGAAGGATTAACATCTTATTCACCTCCATCTATATGGCATATCACAAGGATGAGAAGGGTGAGAAAACCCTTGTGGTTTAAAAGTATCATAATATTTTGGCTGTTGACAAAAGTTGAGTCAGAAGTACAAGATGGAGGGGCCATGATGTTAGTGCCGGGGGCGGTTTAGGTTAATGTCAGAGGTCATAAAGGGCCTGAGAAGCAGGGGAAATGGGTTAAGGATGGAGGACGAGAGGGCCCTACGGATACACACTGGAGCAGCAGGTTTATGACCAGAGAGTAAAAGCAGAGATCAGAGCAGCTGCACTCTACTCATACTGCCTGAGGTGTCTCGTTCCCCCTCTCCTGCTCTACCCAGACCCTCTGTGATCTCCTGCCATTATGAATCAGTCCCCAATTTACACACACGGCTGTTACCCACAGTAGCCTTAGGAACTTTGACTACCCTCGTGTGTAGCAGTGTGTGGAGTTAACCCGTTAGGTACCTTATGTAATGCAATGCAGTGTACATGTTGCAGTGTTGAAATGTGTGTGTGTGTGGGGGGGGGTGAGAGAGGGAGGGGGCATGGCCTTTACAAAAGAGGCTAACCAGAGCAACACCACACTGTGTGAATTACATTACATTACAAATACATTAGGAACAATATCCACCTCTGAGGCTCCAAACAGTGGCAGCCCCATGCCCCGCCCTCATAGCAGCCTAACACCCCCACCCAATTATCCAGCCGAGAGGGAAGGGGAAGGGGGACAGGACTACCAAATCTGGCCACTCTCTGGCCACCCACTTCCCCCTCTAATCAACTGCAAATGCTCTAAGTAGCAGCAGCTGCTGGAACCTCAGATCAAACGAATGAAGGAAAATTACACAAGCTTCCGGTGTGCCTTTTCCCTTCCCTCCTCTTTCCTCTCTCCGGTGTGCCTATTCCTACTTTTGCGCTGCTCTCATTCACTCTCCTCCCTTTCACCTTCCTCTGTTCACTCCACAGTTAGCCTCAACCCTGTCCTTTCCCCTCCTGGCTTTTTTCACCCCAGTGGTGCCTTGGCAAGGCAGGGGTAATGAAGGGGTTATGGCAGGGGTGGGCAATCATTTTGGCTCGAGGGCCACATCGCGATTTCAAAATAGCACAGATTTGTTCGTCCAAATCAATTTGCAGGCCAGAAAAACATACTGTATACAGTAGGTCCATTCCCAGCTAGCACATAACGTTCTGAGAACCATAGGTTTCTTAGGTGGGAATTTCAGTACTTCAGCATAACGTTTTCTACAGGTTTCCTCATGGTTTTAAGTTAATTTCTCTGAACATTAGGAAAACTTTCCATGAAACATTAGTAATGTTCAAAAAACGTTCTGAGAATTATTTAAAGAGCCACTGAACATGCTAATCTTTTCTTAGTCTTTTCTGTTGCGCATTAGAAAATTGGGATTTCGGTCTTGGAGGTATGTTTCCTGGACGATTTTGCATTTGGTTAATGATGTTTGTCCCCAACGAGACACTGTAGATGCGGAAGCTTCACTTCATTTCCTAAAAATCATTAGAATGAATCTAAGCTAAATCTGAAATCTGTAATTATTTTTGATGTTTTTGCAGAGGATGCTTTAGTTGCGCAATTTTAAATCTAACAAAGGTGTTTGGTGCAGTATTTCTCAAGTTTAAAAAAAGCGCAACGTATTGTCTTATGTAAACAAAGCCGGGTGGCTGGGCAGGTCTATTTCACGGTCTATGCTATTGGATAGAGAGCCATCACTAAATCTGTTCACCCCATGTTAGTGGGCAAATGTACATCGTCAAATCAAAACCCAAACTCAATGTACCCATTGTGACGCACGTATGTTCCTTGCTCAGTTTTAGACGAGACTGACTTTATTAGGAAAATGATCCTATTTACACTTTGTAGCCAATTTGGACACTAGAATAACTGTTACTAACTCATATCGATGCCACATTGTTTTCAAAGGGATTCATTTAAAGACGGTCACTTTTTAAAAACATTTACATTCCGTTCTCAGCGTCAACGAAACTCTCGATCCTTCATCTTGTTAAGTGTGTTCAGGTGGGTTGGGTGCCCACTAATAGGCCACACCTGATCTTAATGAGTGCTTGTTTCTTTTGAAATGGGGTTTGGGGTATGAGTAAAAAGTAAAACATGGCAAGCTAGCTCCATCCTGGTGGTGCAGTGGACTAATTCCATGGATAGGGAACAGAAGAGCATAAGTTTCAATCTTACAGACGCTGTGCCACAAGAAATAAATGTGTTTGCATGATTAATGCCTAAGAAAATTCCTTTCCATGTGTACTAACTGTACTTGGAGTTTAACCTGTCTCCTCCCCTTCACTGATTGAAGTTGATTTAACAAGTGACATCAATAAGGGTCATTGCTTTCACCTGGATTCACCTGGTCAGTGTTTGTCGTGGAAAGATTAGGTGTTCCTAATGTTTTGTACACTCAGTGTATATTGACTCAGGGGGTTGAATACTTATCTAGTCAAGATAGTGTTTTAATAAAAATAACATTTACACGTACATTTTGTCCTGCAAATCGTACAATGAAATCAATTAATCTCACTTTATAATACAACAAAATATGGAAAAAGTCAAGGGATGTGAATACTTTCTGAAGGTCCTGTATAAAGTGGGTAAGACAGTATGTAAAACAGTATTGCACCTGTACTGTCTCCCCCTTCTAGATGGTAATGGGGTGAACAGGCCGTGGCTTGGGTGGCTGAGGTCCTTGACGATATTCTTGGCCTTCCTGTGATTCCGAGTGTTGTAGATGTGCTGGTGTGCAGGCAGTGTGGCCCAGATGATGCGTTGGGCTGACCGCACAACCCTCTGGAGAGCCATGCGTTTGTGGTTTGTGCAGTTGCCGTACCAGGCGATGATACATCCTGATAAAATTATCTCGATGGGGCCTCTGTAGACGTGCATAAGGGTCTTAGGGGCCAAGACAATTTTTTTCAGCCTCTCTCTGCTGTTTCCTGTAGTCCAAGATCAGTTACTTAATTTAATTGACATTGAGGTTATTTTCCTGGCACCACTCCCTGATGGTAATCAGGCCTACCACTGTTATGTTGTCAGCAAACTTGATGACTGAGTTGGAGACGTGTGTAGCATGAGTGAACAGGGAGTACAGAAGGGGGTTGAGCATGTACCCTTGAGGAGCCTCCGTGTTGAGGATTATCGTTGCGCAGATGTTGTTGACTGTTTTCACCACCTGGGGTTGGCCCGTCAGGAAGTCAGTCCCAGGGCACTGAGCTTAGTGACTAGCTTGGAGGGCAGTATAGTGTTGAAGGCTGAGCTGTAGTCAATTAGCAGCATTCTTACACAGGTATTCCTCTTGTCCAGGTGGGATAGGGCAGTGTGCAGTGCAATGGCGATTGCGTCCTCTGCGGATTTGTTGGGGCGCTATGCAAATTGTAGTCGGTCTAGGGTGTCGGCTAAGGTGGAGGTGACATGATTCTTAAACTAGCCTCTCAAAGCACTCCATGATGGAAGAAAGGAGTGCCACATTTTACATACAATTTTAGTAATTTAGCAGACTCTCTTATCCAGAGCGACTTACAGGAGCAATTAGGGGGGTAAGTGCCTTGCTCCAGAGCACTGACAGATTTTTCACCTACTCGGCTCGGGGATTCAACCATTAACCTAGCTAGCTAACATTAGCTGGCTCGCTAGCTAAGTTAAAGCCTAATGTTAGCTAGCTAACATTGAACCTGGTAGGTTAGCTACCTGCCGATTCATTCAGGGTAGTAACGTCACGAGTTGGGATTATGGTTCATTTTTTAGCTAGCTAGCTACATGTCTTAACAAAATACTCTTCTATGCAAGTATACATTTCAATAGAATGTTCATGATGTCACTGTGACAGCTGTTGATAGACGTAGCTGGTAAATTCGCTCTGGCTATCTACTCCGATTTCAGAGCACTCCCGTCTGAGTGTGCCAGAGCTCAGAATAACTGAGAAATGTATGAACGCTCAACAACAAAAAAGTGTAATTAAATTGTTGCCATCAGTACAGTTGCAGTCACCAATGCTCTGGATAACATAAAATATCCTAACCAGCTCTGCTAGGGTGAGTAAAATGGTCAAAGTGAGCTGTTGTCTCATTTGTGTCTGGAAGTAGCTAGCAATCTAGCCAAAGTTAGCCAGTTAGCTTGGGTGCTTGAATGTTGTTAGGACAGAACACTCAGATGAACCCTTGAAGAGATAGGTGAGGCTAAAGCTTAAGAGGGAGTGAATGATGCTGAATGGGTGTAGACAAAGAAGAGCTCTCCAGTAGGTGTACCAAAACATTCAAAGGCCATTTTTTTCAAAAGTGAGGTTACAAGTTCATCAACTTTCAAAGCAGAATGACTTTCCCATTGTTCCTCAATTGTGGTGTATGATATACCATTTTCTAGCCCTGAGTCTCTACTTTTACTTGCTATGAAAACCTGTCAACTGCTCTGTATAAAATGTCTGAAAAAATTAAGGAACACAATAAAACTTCAGAACACAGTCTGCCTGGACTTTAACTGGCACATCTTGATAGAAGTCCAAAACTGACTACCACCTGTGAACAGTGATAAAAAATGCTTGTATAAATAGCAAAAAAAATCAGACAATCCCAGAGATTCTTACCTGGATATTGATATTCTGATGATAAAAACACAAACACTTACATAAAGCCCTATGAAACGTGCTTCAAATAATAAAATAATCCTTATAAAAACACATTTAACATTTAGGAAATAACCAATAACCAAAAATATTTGCTTAAATGTTATTTCTCCGCTTTTAGTTTTGACACACCAGGTATTTAAAATCTAACAAGAAAAATATTCAAACCAACATATCCCAGCAATAGGGAAGTCCAGAGTTTTTCTGTAGAGTATCATTTTAAAGGACCAGTGAATTCCCATAGGAACAGAGGATGTCTGAGGGGTCAGGAGTAAACAAGTGTACTAACCTAGTTTATCTGCATGTATTGTCTCAAATAGCAGAATATGGTTTTGATAATAATCCTAAATACAAGTGGGAGCTCTTTCCTCTCATTTCAACAAGACCCGGAGGTGAAATAATTGAGCCTGTTATTTTAAAACACAATAAACAGACACCGTAAAATAAATAAAGTACATCAAGGCTGAAAAAAAAGAATCAGTCGTGAAATGATTTCAATCCTTTTATCTGAAGCTGTCATGTTTGTCATTTATTGTCATGTCTTGTCCCTGTGCTCCCCATGCTATTCGTTTCCCTCTGCTGGTCTTGTTTGGTTCTTTCCCTCCTATCCCTCTCTCTCCCCCTCCCTCTCTCACTCTCTCGCTCTCTCTTCTCTCTGTCGTTCCGTTCCTGCTCCCAGCTGTTCCTATTCCCCTAATCATCATTTAGTCTTCCCACACCTGTTCCCGATCCTTTCCCCTGATTAGACTCCCTATTTATTCCTTTGTGATCCGTTCCTGTTCCGTCGGTTCCTTGTATTGTATTCACCATGCTGTGATTGCGTTTCGCCCTGTCCTGTCGTGTTTTTGCCGTGATTGTGTATCACCCTGTCCTGTCGTGTTTTGTGCCTTCATCAGACGCTGCGTGTGAGCAGGTGTCTCAGTCGACTACGGCCTGCGCCTACCCGAAGCTACCTGCAGTCTGTGGCCGCTTCTCCAGTTGTTTTCCCCTCTACAATCTAGAGGATTTCTGTTATTCCGTTTTGAACATTAATAAACTCTGTTTCTGTTAAGTCGCGTTTGGGTCCTCGTTCACCTGCATGACAGAAGCAGTAAAGTGGGAGCATGTGCAGGATTCTGGAGCAATCAATCAATTATGTTACTCTTAAAGCAAGAATCCTTCGTTGCTACATCCATTTTTAGATGTATAAATAAATTATATATTGAGTCTTGAAGAATATAACTTATAAATAATTCTGATCTCATGATGGTCAGTCCTTGCATCCATAGCTCTGCCTATACATTTGAGAGCGGTTCCATTTCTCCAGCTCCATCCCTCAGCCGTTTACCAAAAACAACTGGCATGGTGTTGATTTGGTTCTTTTTCCAACTGATTTTTCAATTGATTTTCAATTGATTTTCCAATTGATTTGGTTCTTTTTTTTTACAATTAATGTCCAAGTGCACATTAATTGCTCCAGTACATGTGGTAGACAGGACATTTCTAACTCAAAAGACCAAGTTAGCCTTTATTCACTGGTCAGTCAAACACAACAAGGACCATCAACACTTATCTTTCATCTGCCCCGTGCAGAGTTGAGAAGCCTCTTCCTGAAATGACCACCATCCAAGAAAGAGAAACAATAATTCACAGCAAATGGATAATCTAAAGCCTCAATTGCTGTTTACAACGTTTGATAGGCCTGTCACAACAGCCGTCAAATACTCTGCTTTCAACACAGCATGTTGCACTGAGCATAACTACGGTCCACACTAGCTCCTTAATGATTTTCAACTTTTTCATGCAGACTCTCAAACACAAGCTTTTCTCCTAACGAAAACAACCCCATCCAGACAAGGCCAGTGTTTATCAAAAAAAAGTCTTAAATGTTTCCACTGATGTCAATCAAGCAAAGTGACTGTGACTGGTCCAATTATAGGAAACGTGAAAAGGAAAACAAGACAGCTCTGGTTCCAGCTCGGACCTGGTGTGGTGTAGTGCACTGCAGTCAGCAGAAGAATCTGGGACCCACTGACAACACAGAGAGCAACTGTGGAACAGTGCACCATAATACCAGGCCTTGGAAGCTGAGGATCACCTTTCAGTCTGGCAGGACTACCTGGCACACAAACACCGGCTAATTTGGTTACATTTGGAGAAGATGCTTGAAAATGTTTGGATACAAAAACAAGTCTGGGTTTGCAGTAGTCAGTTAGACAACTGTGTACTTTAGAAGTTCAGAACATCTTCCACAATAGATATAGTAACATCTCCCCCACTGTCTACATGGGCCCAATCGTGTACATCCATGTTAGATAGGGTCTAACCGTCTACTGTCTAGGTCCATGGCTGGGTCAGGACACCGTAGGGTTGAGCCCTGCTGAATGGCTGGAGGCTGGACTGCCTACGGCGGTGTGTTTTAAATGAAGGAGCCATCTCTGTTGTGCTTGCCCCCCACGCCTGTTTACTCTGGAGTGCCACGTTCATCATCCTTTCTCCCCTTCTCTTTATTCATCCTCCCACATCTCATCACCCCTCCATCTGTTCGTCCTGTCTGCCCATAATGGTCCAGTTCTCTGTTGTAGAGAACAAAGTGGATGCCGAAGCAGACAGAGGACAGACAGAGCCATAAGCTTTGCTGGAGGCGATTACACTTACTGGCCCAGGAGGTCAAGCCGAGCCACAGACAACCAGGCAGTTTAGAAGAGCAGAGCAGAGCAGAGCCAGCCACTAGGTTGGGGTTGTGTCCCAAATGGCACCCTATTCCCTTTACAGTGCACTACTTTTGACCAGGGTCCCCATTTCCATTTATAGTGCACTACTTTTGACCAGAGCCCCATAGGTACCGCATAGTAAAGCCCATAAAAAAAGCCTTCTTTTCTACTCCTTTATTTTCCCTGGGAGCAGCATACTGTATGGACCAGCGCAGGTTGAGGCTGCACTGCCAGGCAGGAGAGATAAAGCTGACTTCTCACTCAACAGTTCACTTCGCCACTAGGTTGGAGAAGCCATGTGCAGAGAGCTGTCGTCAGGGGACGGGTTTTCAGACAGGGTGGGAGAGCGGAAAGACAGAGAGTGAGATTATACAGAGGTCTGTCAAAGTTTCAATAAACCCTACTCCAAAACACGACCCAGGCTCTTGGACCACCTCGGGATAGAGTGGGCCTGCATGCCTGACGGGCCCTACTTGAAAGGTGCCCCAATGAAGTTGAGCAAATTAACTGGTGATGTAACAAGGTCAATAGAGGTTAGCTAAACATAGAAAAAAAGTTTGGGAATTTCTGAAAAATGTGGATCGCAAAGGACCATGTTTTCTACTTTCTGCACAAGACCTTTGGCCACAACGCACTTACTCTCTAGGTCTTAAAAACATTTGTCAGTTGAACCCTGTGTACGTGGGTGGTTTACATGAACCTACCCTGTCAGTGCTCCGGTGTGTGTAAGTATCACTGTGTTAATGCTGTCTGTGTGTGTGTGTGTGTGTGTGTGTGTGTGTGTGTGTGTGTGTGTGTGTGTGTGTGTGTGTGTGTGTGTGTGTGTGTGTGTGTGTGTGTGTGTGTGTGTGTGTGTGTGTGTGGGTGTGTGTGTGTGGGTGTGTGTGTGTGTGTGTGTGTGTGTGTGTGTGTGTGTGTGTGTGTGTGTGTGTGTGTGTGTGTGTGTGTGTGTGTGTGTGTGTGTGTGTGTGTGTGTGTGTGGTTGGGTTTTTACTTTACCTGGAGTGATGATGATGTTGTGGGCGTCTTCGATCATTTTGACAGTCTGGTCCACGTTCCTATGATCTCCATGGGCTTGCCTGACCCAGTGGATGATGTACGTTGGCAAGGGAACGGTTCATGGCCTAGCCCCTGGCCAGGGGGAGAGGAGAGAGAGGAGGGGGAGTACAGAGATGGATAGGATTAAAAGCTGCTCAGCCTTTTGCATTTTTCAGTGAACCCAGTTTCTTTCAGGCAGTCAATGCCGCCAAGAAGGCATTTAAGTACAGTTAGAGTTCCTCCTAGTGGAGAACGTTGGAAGCACAGAAACTGCCACTTGCACATTTTAGCATCTTCAAGGTTTATATGTAGGTTATGAGCTGATGCGGCCTATTTATCCCATACTGTCTGATGTATGACACTTCCTAAATACAGACAGACGGAAGAACTATAGGCTCCATACTTTAATCATTCTATAGCCCTCAAACTCAACTCTGGACCTCGACGCCAGTTCCACTGCGTTTTTTCATTGTTCCCCTCTACATCAAGGACCTGGGACACCAGGTATGTGCAATTAATTATCAGGTAGAACAGAAAACCAGCAGGCTCCAGACATCGTAGGGTATGAGTTGAATACCCCTGATCTATGGGTTGTGTGACACTTTGAAAATAGAGACCAACGGACTTCCTCACCACACACGACGCAGGAGAGAATGGCCCCTGAGGAGCCGACGAGGGCCCCTACGATGTTGAGCAGGTTGTTGATGAGCAGGAAACCTTCAGCAGACTGGGCCCAGCCGGAGTAGCTGCTGAGCACCGTGATGATCACCCATGGCTGTTGTCAGCGTCAGGCCCTAGAAGAGAAAGACTACCTTTAGACTGAAGGTTGATATGGCAGTGGGCATAATAAAACAAGACAATTCATTAATGTGTTGCTAAATTCAATGCATTGTCCATACAAAAGAAGCTATACATAGAGCATGTGTCATGTGTGTAGTAGGCCTTGGCCTATATAAACTCACACGTCTGCACTGTCCTGAAACACGTGGGCATAAGCAGACAACCTGTATTATTGAATGGTAAATAGAGAAATCTGATCGGGCAGTAGAAATGTAGTGTATTTAACCCCTATCAGGTCGTGGTGGGCCTCAGTCGGTGCATTAGGTGTTTGTTAAAACAAGGAGTATTCATTTCAAGTGCTCTCTATGATATCATCCCAGTGTTACTCTCCAAGATCCCTAATTCAGGGAAAGGCTCTAACCAGAGCCAGCTACCTCACATTATGCAACGATACACTCCATCAAACAAACAGTGAGGGCAGGACTTGAACAATATCAGATCTCCTTTTAAAGACATTCACGCTCAAGGCACAGGTGATTGTTTAGCTACACCTTATCAGTCAGAGTGGTGTGATATTATATACGTAAAAAATGAATATCCGTTGATTTATCCAACGTCAAAAACCACACGGAGGCCTGAGCAGCCAACATTCACAACAGTTTTAACCAGAACCACCTTCTCTCAGCGCTGCTTCAAAACCTCATTATCTTAGTTTACCTTCCATCTATCATCATATTATGGATTGATCCTATGGTTAATGCTTCCAATGAAAACTCTCCTTAAGGGCCAACAGTGGAGCAGGATTGTGAGCAGAGTGCATTTTATTGAAGGATAGCTGAACTTACCTAAAATGGGCTAGAGCACAGGATTTCAAAAGGAGATACGACTTCCATCGTATTTCTAAGAATCAGTTCAACGATTACAGGTCAGTCCAGGTTGGTGGATATTAGGGCCATAGATATAGAATTATTAGAACAGGGAAAGACTCTCAAAAAACACAAATGTCACTTCACCATCTTAACTTAAAACATTGATTTGAATGGGGATGTCCGTCCCAGTAAATCTATTTATTTGATTAGGGTAGAGGCGTCATGTAGGTCGTACCATGACGGCCGAGAGAGAGAGGACACAGAGCCTGTTGTGTAGCTGGGGTCCAGCATGTAGGAGACCATCAGCCCAGCGTTCATAGCATCAGCACACCTGGAGAGAGGAGGAGAAGAAAGACTGTAGGCATGGACATATAGAGCTAAATGCATATCAGGACATTACTATGCGGTGCCCATCTAATTTATTATGGCCTTCAGTTACAAGTATTCAGTCCTCATCCACTTTTGAAGAACAATCTGAAAGTGAGCATTTGAATTATTATCCAAGGATGTTACGATCACACACATTGTAAGGATTAAAAAGGGAGTTTATCCTTGAACTAATTCAATCCTTGGCAGGCAGGTAGAAAGATAACAGAGAATTGATTTTCATTTCAGAGACTGAAATGTGTTCATGAGGCTGTTTCATGCTAAATTGAAACTGAATACACGTTGATAATCAAATGAACAGAGCCAGCATCTGGATTCCACCGCCTGTGACATGGGACGCATTGTGATGTTTCATTCACTCTTTTCCTCATTTGAAAGCCTTCCAAAAACAAACCCACGACTGAAAAACAAAATGCAAAAGAAAATAACAAGAAAAACGTATCTAGCGTGAAATGTGCATTTTGCGGAAAATGGACGTTTTAATCTTTTATCGGAGCAGGTTTTCCAGGTTCCAGTGGGACTGTGGAGTGGGAACGCTCCCTGGGATAATGCGTTCCAGCTTTCGGGAACAAGTGGAAAATGACTGGGGGCGGAGGGGCTAATTAGTGCCAAACTGGGAAAGGTTCCGCCTGGCCTAGCTTGGAGCAGGGGGGCCTGGGTGGCACGGCTGGGACAGGGGACTGAGAGGAGGGGTGCAGACTCGGGTACAGACGCTCAGGCATCAACCTGAAGGACCCAGACCACTACTGGTCTACTGGTCTACTACTGACCAGAGGGTTATTGGATCAAACCCAAACTGTTTAAATTGAGATGTGGTGCCCATGATCAGAACATTCCTGAAAACGCAGTAAAATGTATGCATGTAATATATATACACTAAAAATGTATGCATGTAATATATATACACTACGTGACCAAAAGTATGTAGACACCTGCTCATTGAACATCTCATTCCAAAATTATGGCCATTAATTTGGAGTTGGTCCCTGCTTTGCTGCTATCGAAGCCTCCACTTTTCTGGGAAGGCTTTCCACTAGATGTTGGAACATTGCTGCGGGGACTTGCTTCCATTCAGCCACAAGAGCATTAGTAAGGTTGGGAACTGATGTTGGGCGATTAGGCCTGGCTTGCAGTCAGCATTCCAATTCATCCCAAAGGTGTTCAATGGGGTTGTGGTCAGGGCTCTGTGCAGGCCACAAACCATTTCTGTATAGACCTCACTTTGAGCACTAGGGCTTTCTCATGCTGAAACAGTAAAGGGCCTTCCCCAAACTGTTGCCACAAAGTTGGAAGTACAGCCTAGACAGAACCATGATAAACAGCCCCAGACCATTATTACTCCTCCACCAAACTTTACAGTTGGCACTATCTATTCAGGCAGGTAGCATTCTCTTGGCATCCGCCAAACCCAGATTCGTCCATTGGACTGCAAGATAGTTAAGCGTGATTCATCACTCCAGAGAATGCATTTCCACTGCTCCAGAGTCCAATGGCGGCAAGCTTTACACCACTCCAGCTGACACTTGGCATTATGCATGGTGATCTTAGGCTTGTGTGCGGCTGCTCAGCCATGGAAACGCATTTCATGAAGCATCCGACGAACAGTTGTTGTGCTGACGTTGCTTCCCGAGGCAGTTTGGAACTCGGTAGTGAGTGTTGCAACCGAGGACAGACGATCTTTATGCGCAACACACTTCAGCACTCAGCGGCCCCGTTCTGTGAGTTTGTGTGGCCTACCACTTTGCGACAGAGCAGTTGTTGCTCCTTGACATTTCCACTTCACAATAACAGCAGAAATTTGACTTGTTGGAAAGGTGGCATCCTATGACAGTGCCCCGTTGAAGGTCACTGAGCTCTTCAATCTACTGCCAATGTTTGTCTGTTGCAATTGCATGGCTGTGTGCTCTATTTTATACACCTGTCAGCAACAGGCATGGTTTAAATAGCCGAATCCACTCATTTGAAGGGGTGTCCACATACGTTTGTATATAGTGTATGAATAATAACATCTATGGACAAATTGATCAAGTCAATGGGCCGTGATGATGAATATATATAAGGAATATACGTATTGCTTTAACTGCCTCATTTGCTGACAGGAAATGTAGGTCAAAGTGGAACCGTAAAAACTCATGGCGTGCTTGGCCTAGGATTTCCTACCCCTTTTCACATGCAGCTCCCAACAAAAACAACATCCCACGTCCACCTCCCCACTCCCATAGAATTACATAGGACTCAAATACAATGCATCACTATTCCCAATCACAATCGTCCGTCCTCACCTTGTGGTTTCCCATCGGTCGGTAGCAAAGTGAGGGTACTCGATCATGTACTCTGCCACGTAGGTCAGCACTGTAGCCAGACCCACCAGGCTGTGATCTGGATCTTCCTAGCGATACCCAACTCTGGGGGGCAGAGGGGATGAGGACCGGTCAACACACACAGAGAGGTGCGCAAAGACGCACACCCTAAGGATTGCTGGGAAACGGGTAATCCTGAGGCACAGGTATGGCTGATGTTTGGGGGAAATTTCCTTGTTTGTGAGTGCACCTCCGTGTGTGTGTTCTGGTGTGTGTGTGTTCTTCTTAAAGCCCCGCAGACATGGACGGGGTTAATAGGAGCATTTGGAAGAGCAAACAGGCTAAGGTCTGAACGGATGGCTTAGTCTAGGTTCCAACTTGATTCCAGGAAGAATTACCATGTGGATTGACTTGACTGGAACATGCTTAAGACATGATGGTGACCATTACCACAGCACAGCTGCAGTATGAGCAGTAAGCAGTTACTCATATGATTGAAGGAGACAACACATGTAGACTACAGTAAATAACATATGTTGTTCAGATCATTCAGGCATGAAAATCCAACACACACACGCACACACACACACACACACACACACAGAGTACAAAACATTAGGAACACCTTCCTAATATTGATTTGGCACCCCTTTTCGCCTTCAGATCAGCCTCAATTCGTTGGGGCATGGACTCTACAAGGTGTCGAAAGCATTCCACAGGGATGCTGGCCCATGTTGTTTCTAATGCTTTCCACAGTTATGTCAAGTTCGATGTCCTTTGGGTGGTGGACCATTCTTGACCATTCTTGATACACACGGGAAACTGTGGAGCATGAAAAACCCAGCAGCATTGCGGTTCTCGACACACTCAAACAGGTGTGCCTGCCACCTACTACCATACCCAGTTCAAAGGCACTTAAATCATTAAATCACCCATTCACCCTCTAAATGGCACACATACACATTCCATGTCTCAATTGTCTCAAGGCTTGAAAAGACTTATTTATCCTGTCTCCTTCCCTTCATCTATACTGATTGAAGTGGATTTAACAAGTGAGATCAATAAGGGATCATAGCTTTCACCTGAATTCAACTGGTCAGTCTATGTCATGGTCAGTCTATGCCTAATGTTTTGTACACTCAAGCATGCACACACTTACCAGCGATGCCACCCATAGCCATGGCGGCACTCATCTGTGCCAGGAGCTCAGAGGTGGGCTTCAGAAAGCCCAGGGTGACAGCGATGCCCCCTGCCACACCAATCATGCCCAGGGCATTACCCAGGCATGCAGTGGACTGGTTGGACAGACCAGCCAGGCAGGCAGTAACTCTCTGCTCTGTTCTGTTCTGGAATCAGATCAAAGAGACCCTGTAGTGCCTTAGACCTGGGCCATGTTCAGTAGGGCACAGCGTAGCAAAAAGTTGTGGCAAAAGTTTAAACCTGTTAGAAATTAAAAAGTTCAGGTAATACATGCCCATTTCAGTCACGTTTTCTGCCTACTTAACACAACCGAATGAACACAATGCCTGAGCCCACCTGATTGGTGGTACATAGTGTAAGGGTTAGGTGATGCTCACCTGTTCAATTTTGTAGCCAGCCTGCATGGCGACTCCATAGCCTCCCACAAACAACCCGGTGGGCAGTAGGTACAGGTAGTTGTATTCTGGAGGGTCAGTGGGACGCTTGAACATGTCCAGCATCTTCTTGGTGACCAGGAAACCACCTGAGAGAGAAAGAGAACAAAACCAGTCAAACTCAACCTGGTAGACAACGGTCTGCATATACACTCTGTTTGGAACGCTTCAGGCATAACAGGGTGAAGACGGTTATTTCATATTTCAAATATTTATAGCACCCTTATTTGATATTTGAGTAACCCATTAAACGTGTGCACACAAAAGGTTCCTAAAAGCCAACTTAGTGAATGTAGTAGCTGGGGGTATCTTGGTGGAGTCGCTCCCCTGATATAACGACCAGATGGAACACTTCAGTCTGCTGGAGCGGATCATATTACATTCCAAAAGCAACCTCTGGGTTCTCTACATCGCCACTACACCCCCACACTCAGACAGGTTATCCAGTGGCTAACATCTGTCACTTCAGCTGTACGCGCTAATTTTAGCCCAGCCCAGACCTCAATCACTTAAACACACCAATAATTTAAAAAAAAATATTTCAGACTTGAGGCTCAGAGTCAATACATTCAGATTCAAGAATGCAAAGGGCAGGTATTGAAGAAAAGCATGGACAGGATTTGTCCGTGCTGCCGCTGTAAAAACACATGGCAATACAAAAGGCAAGAGCCAGAGGAAGAAAAAACTATTCCTCAACCCGTTGTATGAGGAGCAGGTACTCTATAAATTTCAGGGTTAGTTTATTGAAACTAAATTGGAGGGCAATTTTTTGGTGTATTCACTTCACAATATAAAAATTGTAGCAGAAGGGCTAGGAAACAAATGGTGGAATGTCCGTTTTTATGTTACTGAAGGTTTATGGATGGTGTGGTAGACCACTAAGAAATGTTACATGTGGAATGGAAACCAATAGGGACTTTAAAACTAAATTAAACACCTGCTCTTTAAAGAAAATTAATATAGATATATATATAAAGAGGTGCACTTTAAGCACACTGGAACATATGCACAATGAGATCTGAGAGAGTCATAATAACTGGTTATTACAGAAAATGAATCCCTGCCATGATCTTTGACCCTGCTCAGTGTTCTGGCCTGTTGGAGCGCCCTCGCACAGACTGGGACCTCTGGACCGCTGCAGCGGGTTGCCTTTGAATGAGTGACTCAGCGGCTGTCTAGAACGATGCACCAAAGACTTTCCCGACACTACCATTAACAACGTTCCCTCATTTCTTCTCAGCAGAGCTAGACTAAGCCTGGTTTATTGCATGGCCATGGCCCTTTTGAAGACCACTCAGTCATTTCCAGTTCATGTGTGACGTTCCTTCTTTTCCACCTAAAGGGAGTTAGGGAAGGGCACGAACAGGGTCCATGGGCCAACTAACGGTCAAAGCTGAGGAAGAGGGCACAGTGGAGCAATAGGCAGTTTCTTAATAGATAGTCAAGTGAAATAAATGGCCCTAAATGGGTCTGATATCCACGTATCTTACGTATTCTAAGATCTTATATAAGGTCTCCAAAAGGGGTACAATTTTGAGGTAAGGGGAGCTTGTCTGCTCCATTCACTATCTGTTTTCACAGTTACTGTCTGGTTTAGTCCAGAGTCACTCGCCAGCGATGTTGACCCCCCCTCATGAGAGACAGACCGCCCACAGCAGTCAGACCTGGAATAAACACACACACACAGTAAGCACAGCTTAGATCACATTACAGACATGTTTTTCAATTAGTCCCACATGTGTTGAACTGATGTCAAATGTCAAATGACAATGACAAAACACTGAAACATTATTGCTTCTCTGCCCTGTCAGACAAACAAAGCTTTATAACATTTGATGTGCTGTACAGAGAGGCATGTTTCTTACACATTGCATTCGAGCGCAGCAGCACAGCTTAATGAGGAAAATGTCAGAGCGCAGAGGGAGTCCTGATAGCCATCAGCCCTATAATGACTTACAAATGCAGCCTGCTGTACAGCAGTGAACAACACAACAACAGGCTGCTCAGACAGAGCCAACCTGCTCCCAGTCATGTGTTTATGTGTCTGACTGAATGAGTGAGCTTTTCCTGGCTGTCCCGTTCTGGAACTCCACAGTAACAATTAGTCACAGAGACAGGCCAAGGTTTGAATTAAAAGGTGACTGCACGCTACCTCAGTGTCACAGGAAATACATACAGCAGACAATTAGGCTAGAAACATCACCTCGCACACTCTGTCAAAAAAGAGAGACGTGGTGTCGTCGTCCCCCGAGTGGCGCAGTAGTCTACGGCACTGCATCGCACTGCTAGCTGTGCCACTAGAGATCCAGGTTCGAGTCCAGGCTCTGTCGCAACCGGGAGGCCCGTGAGGCGCCGCACATTTGGCCCAGCGTCGTCCGGGTTAGGGGAGCGTTTGGCCGGCCGGGATGTCCATGTCCCATCGGGCTCTAGAGACTCCTGTGGCGGGCCGGGCGCATGCTTACATGCTGACATGGTTGCCAGGTGTACGTTGTTTTCTCCAACACATTGGTGTGGCTGGCTTCCGGGTTAAGCGGGCATCGTGTCAAAAAGCAGTGCGGCTTGGCTGGGTTGTGTTTTGGAGGATGCACGGCTCTCGACCTTCGCCTCTCCCAAGTCCGTACGGGAGTTGTAGCGATGGGCGATAATCTACACACCAGGTGAACTTTGAGCCCTTAATGCCATCAGATCCCCGACTGAAGTTTCCCTCCCTTGAAAAGAGGGCGAGTTACTTTTGGAAAACAAAGGAGTCATACTCAGGCCATAGAGATCACAGACATGCCAAATAGACCAAGTAGACACCAATACCACCTACATAGCACTGACTTATCAAGACAGCTCTTAGATAGTCAGCCAGTCATGTCTATATTGATCACACACACACACACAATAAAGGTGAAGTCCCATGGGATGACAGTTATCCCAGAAGCGTCTCTTCGTCACATCCCACGCAGGGCGGACTTCAGAAGGGAAAGACTTTAGCTAATTGTGACTCAACAGTTTCAGGTAGATTAAAGAGCTGTCATGAGGATGGTGCCAGCCATTGGGCAAAACCAAGGGCTCCTCATCAAAAGTAACCCAACGCCCCAGACAGAGATTGACAAAGACTTCTCTCTCTCTCTCTCCCTCTTAAGAATCTGAAATTCCAATATACTTCACTAACGTCTTGGGCTCGAACAGCTCTTTCAGCTTTATTACATTTGGCACAGCAATAACCTTAACTCCAATAGCTTCAATGTTTCCACTTCTTTGCATGACCAAGATAAAAGGAATGGTTTAGGTAATGCCAAATATGTGGGGAACACACCTAAGAGACAATGTGTGAGCAGAGAGACTGAGAATGACTAGGGTACAGCGGCAAGAAAAAGTATGTGAACCCTTTGGAATTACCTGGATTTAGCATAAATCTGACATCAAATTTCATCTGATCTTCATCTAAGTCACATCAATAGACAACCACAGTGTGCTTAAACTAATAACACACAAGTTATTGTATTTTTCTTGTCTATATTCAATACATCATTTAAACAGGTTGGGGAAAGTATGTGAACCCCTAGGCTAATGACTTCTCCAAAGGCTAACTGAAATCAGTAGTCAACTAACCTGGAGTCGAATCAATGAGACGAGATTGGAGATTTTGGTTAGAGCTGCCCTACTCCGTAAAAAAACATTCACAAAATTTGAGTTTGCTATTCACAAGAAGCATTGCCTGATGTGAACCATGCCTAGAACAAAAAAGATCTCAGAAGACCTAAGATTAAGAATTGTTGACTTGTATAAAGCTGGAAGGGGGTTACAAAAGTATCTCTAAATGCCTAGATGTTCATCAGTCCACGGTAAGACAAATTGCCTATAAATGGAGAAATTTCAGCACTGTTGCTACTCTCCCTAGGAGTGGCCGTCCTGCAAAGATGACTGCAAGAGCACAGCGCAGAATGCTCAATGGGGTTAAGAAGAATCCTAGAGTGTCAGCTAAAGACTTACAGAAATCTCTGGAAGATGCTAACATCTATGTTGACGAGTCTACAATACATAAAACACTAAACAAGAATGGTGTTCATGGGAGGACACCATGGAAGAAGCCACTGCTGTCCCAAAAAAAAACATTGCTGCACATCTGAAGTTTGCAAAAGAGCACCTGGATATTCTACAGAGCTACTTGTTATGCAGGTGAATGAGGACCCAAAAGCGACTTAACGGAAACAGAGTCTTTATTCCAGTCTTAAACAAAAGCGATAATCCTGGATATTATCTAGGCAAATGCAAAAACAGGAAAACTGAAATCCACTCGTCAGTAGAGAGGAATGACTGGAGACGCGACCACAGACTGCAGGTCGCTTCGGGAAGGCACCGGCCGTAGCTGACATTGACACCTGCTCACACGCAGCATCTGAAGAAGGTAAAACACGACAGGGCGGAACAAGGACACAGAACAGCGAACATCAAGCAAGGATCCGACAAGGACAGAAGCAGAAAACAGAGGGAGAAATAGGGACTCTAATCAGAGGGCAAAATAGGGGACAGGTGTGAAAAGAGTAAATGAGGTAGTTAGGAGAATGAGGAACAGCTGGGAGCAGGAACGGAACGATAGAGAGAGAGAGGGAGAGAGGGAGGGGGAGAGAGAGGGATAGAAAGAGGGAAAGAACCTAATAAGACCAGCAGAGGGAAACGAATAGAAGGGAAGCACAGAGACAAGACATGATAATCAATGACAAAACATGACACTACTGGCAAAATATTCTGTGGTCAGATTAAACTACAGTTGTGTTGTTTGGAAGGAACACACAACACTATGTGTGGAGAAAAAAATGCAAAGCACACCAACAACAAAACCTCATCTTAACTATACACTATGGTGGAGGGAGTAATGGTTTGGGGCTGCCTCAGGGCCTCGGCAACTTGCTATCATCGATGGAAAAATGAATGAATGAATCCCAAGAATATTGTGGAACTGAAATAGTTTAGTAAAGAGGAATGGTCCAGAATTACTCCAGACCGTTGTGCAGGTGAGTAATTGTGTCAGACAACCCTAACTTTCATCATTTCTGGTCACAACTTGCAGACTTGTTTACGTGCTGCTGTGCGTTTTGTTGCTAACCTTACTTTGCTACCTGACAACTTTACGATTTTTACTTTTTAATTACCGTTTATATATTTTTTTTTTTCATTCAACTTTTTCACTCCGGACGCTTTATCTGGACGTGGTTCGTCAGGACCTCCACCAGCCGAAGCTAAGTAGTAACATTAATAACATGATGCCTTCTAATTGCAGTCGCTGTACTCATAATATACAGGAGAATGATCACCTTACGGCCAGCATAGCTGTGCTGCAAACCCAGCTTCAGACACAATCATTAGGCAAGGCCAATCAGGCCCAGAAACTAGAATATGCATATAATTGTCAAATTAGGATAGAAAACACTCTAAAGTTTCCAAAACGGTGAAAATATTGTCTGTGAGTATAACAGAACTGATATTGCAGGTGAAAACCTGAGGAAAATCAAACCAGGAAGTGCTGTTTTTCCTGAAAGCACTCTGTTTCATTGGATGCCTTGCCTCCATTTAAAGGGATATCAACCAGATTCATTTTCCTATGGCTTCCTCAAGGTATCAACAGTCTTTAGACATAGTTTCAGGCTTTTATTTTGAAAAATGAGCGAGAAAGATAACATGGCGTCAGTGGATAGCTGGGTGTTCGCAGAGTTTTGCTTGCGCAACAGAGTGGGGCAGCCATTGACTCTCCCTCTCCTATTGAAAAAGCGTCAGTCCCGGTTGATATATTATCGATTATATATTTTAAAAACAACCTGAGGATTGATTATAAAAAAACGTTTGACATGTTTCTGTGGACATTACGGATACTATTTGGAATTTTTGTCTGTGATGTCGTGACCGCTCAAGCCTGTGGATTTCTGAACATAACGCACTGAACAAATGGAGGTATTTTGGATATAAAATAATCTTTATGGAACAAAAGGAACATTTATTGTGTAACTGGGAGTGTCGTGAGTGCAAACATCTGAAGATCATCAAAGGTAAGCAATTTAATCTATTGCTTTTCTGACTTTCGTGACCAATCTACTTGGCTGCTGTGTTTGTGATATTTTGTCTACTGAGAGAGATGTTCTTACATAAACGCTTGTTATGCTTTCGCCAAAAAGCGGTATTGAAATCTGACGCGCCAGGTGGATTAACAACAGGCTAAACTGTGTTTTGCTATATTGCACTTGTGATTTCATGAAAATTAAATATTTTTAGTAATTTGATTTGAATTTGTCGCACTGCAATTCAGCGGGTGTTGATGAAAATGAAACAGGATGGGTGCGTCAAGAAGTTTTAACTTTCACTGCTATGCGGATGACACACAGCTGTGCATTTCAATGAAACATGGTGAAGCCCCAAAATTTCCCTCATCGAAAGCCTGTGTTTCTACTTTTAAACTCGCACAAACAGAGATGCTTGTTCTAGGTCCCAAGAAACAAAGAGATCTTTTATTAAATCTGACAATTAATCTTGATGGTTGTACAGTCGTCTCAAATAAAACCTTGAAGGACCTCTGCGTTACTCTGGACCCTGAGCTCTCTTTTGACGAACATATCAAGAATGTTTCAAGGACAGCTTTTTTCCATCTACGTGACATTGCAAAAATCAGAAACTTTCTGTTCAAAATTATGCAGAAAAATGTATCCATACTTTTGTTACTTCTAGGTTATACTACTGCAATGCTCTACTTTCCAGCTTACCGGAAAAAGCACTAAATAAACTTCAGTTAGTGCTAAACACGACTAAACACAAAAAAATCTGATCATATTACTCCAGTGCTAGCCTCTCTACACTGGATTCCTGTTAAGGCAAGGGCTGATCTTACAAGGTTTTACCTGCTAACCTACAAAGATTTACACAGACTTGCTCCTACCTATCTTTACGATTTGGTCCTGCCGTACATACCTACACGTACGCTACGCTCACGAGATGCAGGCCTCCTTATTGTCCCAAGAATTTCTAAGCAAACAGCTAGAGTCAGGGCTTTCCCCTATAGAGCTCCATTTTTATGGAATGGTCTGCCTAAATAATAATAATAATATATGCCATTTAGCAGACGCTTTTATCCAAAGCGACTTACCCATGTGAGAGACGCAGAATCTTCAGTGGGTCCTATGATTGTGTGTAGTCTGGCCCAGGAGTGTGAAGGTGAACGGAAAGGCACTGGAGCAACGAACCACCCTTGCTGTCTCTGCCTGGCCGGTTCCCTTATCTCCACTGGGATTCTCTGCCTCTAACCCTATTACAGGGGCTGAGTCACTGGCTTACTGGTGCACTTCCATGCCATCCCTAAGAGGGGTGCGTCACTTGAGTGGGTTGAGTCACTGATGTGATCTTCCTGTCTGGGTTGGCACCCCCCCTTGGGTTGTGCCGTGGCAGAGATCTTTGTGGGCTATACTCGGCCTTGTCTCAGGATTGTTGGTGGTTGAAGATATCCCTCTAGTGGTGTGGGAGCTGTGCTTTGGCAAAGTGGGCGGGGTTATATCCTGCCTGTTTGGCCCTGTCTGGGGGTATCGTCGGATGGGGCCACAGTCTCCCGACTACTCCTGTCTCAGCCTCCAGCATTTATGCTGCAGTAGTTTATGTGTCGGGGGGTTAGGGTCAGTCTGTTATATCTGGAGTATTTCTCCTGTCTTACCCGATGTACTGTGTGAATTTAAGTATGTTCTCTCTAATTCTCTCTTTCTTTCTCTCCTCTCTCCTCTCTCTCTGAGGACCTGAGCCCTATGACCATGCCTCAGGACTACCTGGCCTGATGACTCCTTGCTATCCCCAGTCCACCTGGCCGTGCTGCTGCTCCAGTTTCAACTGTTCTGCCTGTGGCTATGAAACCCTGACCTGTTCACCGGACGTGCTACCTGTCCCAGACCTGCTGTTTTCAACTCTCTAGAGACAGCAGGAGCGGTAGAGATTCTCTTAATGAATGGTTATGAAGAGCCAACTGACATTTACTCCTGAGGTGCTGACCTGTTGTACCCTCGCAACCACTGTGATTATTATTATTTGACCCTGTTGGTCATCTATGAACATTTTAACATCTTAGCCATGTTCTGTTATATTCTCTACCCGGCACAGCCAGAAGAGGGACTGGCCACCCCTCATAGCCTGGTTCCTCTCTTGGTTTCTACCTAGGTTCTGGCCTTTCTAGGGAGTTTTTCCTAGCCACCGTGCTTCTACACCTGCATTGCTGTTTGGGGTTTTAGGCTGCGTTTCTGTACAGCACTTTGAGATATCAGCTGATGTAAGAAGGGCTATATAAATACATTTGATTTTATCCTCAACTATAGAAAACATTTTGTTGAGGTTATTGCTGCCAATGGAGGGTCAAGCAGTTATTAAATCCAAGGGTTCACATACTTTTCCCACCCTGCACTGGGAATGTTTACACGGTGTGTTCAAGAAACACATGAAAATGTATAATTGTTTGTGTGTTATAAGTTTAAGCAGACTGTGTTTGTCTATTTTTGTGACCTAGATGAAGATCAGATCAAATTTTATGACCAATTTATGAAGAAATCCAGGTATTTCCAAAGGGTTCACATACTTTTTCTTGCCACAGTATGTATAGTGTGGACTAATAAAGTGGTTCACAGGAACTGTGCAGTAGGTCTAGGGAGATAATTGCTCCATTGGATGCCACCACCATGCCTCTTCTGAAGTGAGCGTCTGGGGCGACATGAAGGATTTAATTTTGGACCACCATGGGCTCATTAAGACATTCAAACCTTTCCTGGTTCCTGGACCCAGACCCATGCCCTGACTGCAGTGCCCTACCGCCGCCCGGAGGAACAAGGAAAAGCTTAATGAGGCACATCGCCCTCGAAAGCAGTAGATATCACAGCCAGCGTGTCACTTCCGCCCGTGTCAAGAGTAATCAACATGCTGCGAACACACACACACACACACACACACACACACACACACACACACACACACACACACACACACACACACACACACACACACACACACACACACACACACACACACACACACACACACACACACACACACACACACACACACACACCATCTGTAACACTTCCTGTTAATGAAGTAGATGTGGAAGGTGGGAAAGGGCAACAATGATCAGGAACTATTAATTTGCAATGGTGGCAAATTAATGTATTTTGCAACTAGGATTGAGTAATCATCAAATTTCCTCTCGCCACTATCCAAACATTGATTTACATTTGTATCAGCCTAATAATCAGTCTCTCTTTTATTTACAGAATAAATATTCAATTACAGATTCCTCTTCTATAATTCATTAGCCTATGTTCTTCTGCATACGCAGAGTGGAACCTGAGACCTATGCTTCCAGTTGCTTGAAGAGGATCCACACTCTAGAGTAGTACTTTAAAATCACCCAGACTACAAGGAGCATGAATCATTTCCTGTTCCCTCTAGGTCCTACTCCTACTCATCACTGAGAGGAGAGCACCTACAGGTGTGGAGGTGGAGGGAGAATCAGCTGCCAGTTCTGTGAAGGAATCTCCTCTGCACAGTTACAGCAATGCCTTTTAGAGATTAGTAAATCAAATGAGTAACATCTGGGTTTTAAAATGTGATAAATTCTCATTTGAAACCAAATCCTAAGTGATGCATCTTCAGCCTGGATGCATTTTCTTCAGTAGTTTTACCTCATATATATATATATATATATATATATATATATATATATATATATATATATATATATATATATATAAATACATTCCTGAATATACTACTTTACAAAATAATGACGTGCCTCTGTTTAGTCTTCTGTATCCAGTTCATTAAGATTAGACTTCATAAACACACACCAGAGAGGGCGTTGGTGACGGACATGAGTGGGGAGTGAACTGCTGGGCTCACCCACCACACCACAATGGTAGCCAGGGCCGAAGGTGGTCACCATCTGAGTGAAGGCTGCATTTGGGGAAGTCAGGCCCAGGCCTAAAAGGGTGCCAAGACCTGAGAGGGAGAAAGGAGGGAGAGAGTTAACTAATAACTTAATAACACTACACCACACCACATATCCAATGTCCATACTGAATAGCAGGTCTCTAAACCCCATGAGGTGTTGACATGCATTTAATGAGGCCTGTGAGGCAAACTAGACTCTTTCTATTGTCTGCTAATTTTCTTAAGTGAGGACAAGAGACAGATATGATGCCATTAGCATTTCAGCTAGGCAGCAATTGCAGCAACCAAACTGTAGTGGTGGCGACGGGCCGACCACAGCCAACCCAGAACGAGCTGCTCGGGGGAATGTGTGAACGGGGTTTACAGGCCTGCCATCTACAGTCTCCACTACCAGAGCAGGGGTCTGTGGGAAACAGCTACAGCACCACTTCAGACAGACACAGCAGGGGGAGGGAGGGCTCGTCATCTCACATTTTATTATACCTAGTTTCCTGGCACTAAGAGGCTGCTGGTGGTGGTTTATGGGATGGGGGGGGGGGGGCAGGTTAGGGTGAGTTCTAATTAGGTGACCAATCCTCATTTCAAAGGAGCTCTCAGCCATTTTGCCTTTCTGGCCTCTCGCATGGTTGATCCGGTGGTCAGAAAATCAAGATGTTCCAGCAGCACCTTCCATCCTTGGCTTCATAGAGGAGAGACAGAGATACGGAGCGAACTAACTCATGAAAGGACATAAAGATAAATGTGCATGTTTGTTTATCTCAGGGTGTTTATTTACGTGTGAACCCAGTTTGTGGCTCATTTATCTGAATGTTGGGGAAGAAGGCTGTGTTCTCTGGGTCTCTTTGATCTGATTCCAGAACAGAACAGAGCAGAGAGTTACTGCCTGCCTTCTCTCTCTCTCTCTCTCTCTCTCTCTCTCTCTCTCTCTCTCTCTCTCTCTCTCTCTCTCTCTCTCTCTCACAGACTAACCTCTGAGCCGCCGCCTGTAACCAATATAATTAATCTGCACAGATTTCAGTTCAGGGTAGCGTTTATGTCTAATCACGGCTGATGCTGCTCTCAGAACGGGGTTACAGCTCACCTTTCCCACATTAGTCAGCTATGCGGATGACTTGCTAGTGTTAGTAGAGAATAGAACAATGTAATGAATGTGAAAGGTAATAAAACACTAACAGGCTGCTTTAACCCCCCACGATAGTCCTATTAACCCAGGTCAGGGTGAGCGAGAGAAAGAGAGAGAGGGAGACCACCATACAAGCTCACAGAGACTCATGACATGGCTCAGTTTAGGAGGCCATTATTCTGACAGCCAGCAGTGTTGCTCTGGATCCTCTGCTTTCTGCTGTGTCAGCCATTTTATTCCCCTTAAGTTATAATTAAACAACTGACTTAGATCTGGGTGGTGTTCGTTAGGGCACACCGTAGCAAAAATTGTGGAACAGAACATGAAAATGAGCATTAAGTCCAGGTAGCTTCAAATCATTTTACTACATTTTCCTCCATTTGTTACCTCCTGAACATGACCCTGGAAGGCAATGTAAGTATAAATGAATGAAGTGTCTAGGCAGTCAGTGCAGTCAGTGCTGGTGTGTCTCACCTCCAGCGTACATGCCAGCGGTGGTCAGGGTGGCCTTGACGGGGGACATGGCAGCAGCCTTCTCCTTGGCCAGCTCCTGCATGCTCTTGGGTTTGGGAGGGGCTGCCACTGTGATATTATCGGGCAGAGGAGCTGGGAAGAGGTTGTTTCCATTCTACAGCAGATAGAGAGGACAACATTGTTAGAACTACCAACAATCCCCCAAAAACTAAAGGGAGCCTATGGGTTCAAAATTCACATTTTACCAATATCTTCCAAAAACAATTTCCATAAGCAAACATTGAGACCCATTTCATTTGCCAACTACAGAGGTAGAGCAAGTAAATGCATCAAAGATTCCCTGATTAACCAGTCTTCCCCCGTTGTGCAAGTTTTAATTTTTTTTTACCTTTATTTAACTAGGAAAATCGGTTAAGAACCAACTCTTATTTTCAATGACGGCCTAGGAACAGTGGGTTAACTGCCTTGTTCAGGAGCAGAATGACAGATTTGTACCTTGTCAGCTTGTGGATTCGAATTGAACCACTAGGCTACCCTGCCGCTAATAACAGATGTAACCAAACCCAGCTGCTTCACATCACCTGCATGACAACGGATCCTCTGATGATGTGGTCCATAGTGCCATACTGAAACTGCTCCTTGACCTCATAGTGGATGTTCTCAGTGGAAGGGCTGATTGCACGGATGAGTCCGGTCAGGTTGTTGCAGTACAGGGTGCTGGACTGGGTAGGCAGGCGGCTGGGCAGGTCAGCAAAGCCTATGTGGGTCACACCCTAAAAATAACAGAAGCAGCTATTTTACTGAAAGACAAATTGTGGATTCTTCTCTCATCAACCTTTGAGAAAAGGATTTACACTATTTTAGTAGGTAGCCTTGCGGTACCAGGTCTAGGCAATCCAAATGATACGGACATAAGCAGGTTCACCACGGTGTCAAAAGAGAAACAAATGATGAAACTGAAGATGAGAATAATAATAGATTGTCTTGACTGACCTTGTGTACAGAGAGTTCTCCAGGCACGGTCCACCACCACAGAGCCATCCTTCATGCTCTCCACCATGTTCTTGGTGATCAGGATAGGAGTCTTGCGACCTGAGGACACAGCACCATGGTCAGAGAGGTCAACACCATGTTGAATAAGCTTCTTGTCTGCAGTGCCAGCAGGGTGCTCAATCAGCACAGCAGTTTGTCTACTTTTAGTCAGCATTTTGTACAACAATGTCTTAAAGTCTAGATTTAAAGACAATTAATCAAACCCTGGCAAATAAACAAATTGCAATTTGTTGATCTCGGTTTATGCTAGGCAATGTTTTCGGGTTCTTTCTGAAGTTTAAACTAGCTTCAAAGTAAACGGATGTCATGAAGACACAGAGAAACTCTTCCAAGGTTAAGTTGAACTGGTCAGAATATGACACAGCAGTACAGATCAGGCCAGGGTAGGCTTGTGTAGACCAGACCAAAGGAGTCAGCCACTCCACCTGTGTTGTGTTCGAGACCACCTAAAGCGAGACCGATTCAAGACCGGGAGGGAGACGAGGGGTCCAAGACAAGACCAAGACCAGAAAAATGAGAGTCCAATTCAAGACCATGACAAGACCATGAATGTAATTGTCAAATCACCACCATAATAATAAAAAAAAGTCCAGTATTTCTGTGTTCCTATTTCAGAACATATGGATTCTTTAGACATTCAGAATAGTAAATAATGGATGTTGAGGGAAAATAGAGACACTCTACAAATGATTACCAACTTCAAACACTTTGGGGAACTACGTGGACTTACTACGCCTTCAGAGAAAGGCTCAGGATTTATCAAATAATAATATTATTATTTTCAACGATGTTCCGATTTTATCTCTTCAGTTGAAGAAAAAAAATATCCCCAAAATAACCAATCAGGATTTTTCTTTGGTGGACTCTGGGGAGATAAATCTAGCTAGCTAGCTAAGTCAGCCATTGGCTAGGCCATCAGACGCTTGATATAAAAGCATCTGCCAATCAATTGATTTAACTTGGAAGGTTTTTAGAGCAAAGCCTTTAGAAATGCTCATGCAAACACTACATTATGACTGAAATGACTGAAAAGCGCTTTGCGAATAAGACTACATACAAAACCTTTCCAATACCTGGTTTGCATACCCATTGTTGCCTCAGTTAGCATTTACTGGTAGATATACATTGAAACGTCTTTCCTATCGATGCCATTCTTCTGTGAGCTGCTCCATGTGACAACCAGTTGAGAGTGCACTGGTATTACGGGTTGCTGTCCTTTCAGCATCACGAGCCTGTCACACACAGAAGGCCCAATAGGCTCCGCACTGCGCAAATCTGTCTATAATAGATAAATACTGTTACAATTCCCCCCCCCCCGTCTCTCCTTACTAATGGTGAACCTGCAACTTCCTCAACATTTCCCTCTTCCCTACGAGCGAGTCAAGGAAATTCAGACAAAGTTTGAGGATATTTTTCAACGGAAGTAAATTAAAGTAAAGTTACGAGAAAAGTAGGAATCCCAGGTTTCAATAGGCCATAAGATGAATATTTCAAGAAAGGAGTGCATTTTTCTTTGTTGCACTGAATGAATAGAAACATATAATTATGTGTTTTTTACTCCGCTGGTCTTGGCTGGTCTCGAGAAGAAATTACGAGTCCTCACTGTCCGAGACCGAGTCAAGAACGAGTAAAAATGTATCCGACACAGAGACACTCAATATGTGGTCTCGAGTACTGCATCACTGCTCCCCACCTAACAGAACCTGTAGTGCTAGTTATCCTGTCCCCTATACATGTCCTAGACATGGGACCATTACACAACATCAATGACTTTGACACCACATGCCATGTCAGTGGAAAGGGAAATGTCATTCCCAACTTACAGCTGCATATCTTATCAAGGCCGTCTACCAATGTAAACAACGCATGACAAGAGAGAGTGCCTTCAGAAAGTATTCACACCACTTGACTTTTTCAACATTTTGTTACGTTACAAAGTGGGATTAAAAATGTCTTCTTTTTTTTGTCAATGATCTACACACAAAGTTGTAATGGCTTGGCATTCTAAAATATGTCGCATAAGGCTTACTTTATTATTACATCTTTTTTATTATTTTCACTGCATTAGCGATTGCGTACACAGATGTTTCGGCTTTACAGCCTTCCAGGTACAATTTTGTTTAATTCAAAACAGCACTTGTACAGAACAACTGATGAGCAGCAGGTGCTTCTAATCAGGTTTGCCACTCCTCTGCCAGTCAGGGATGTGGCTTTTCTGGTCTACCTGTACACAAATGAGTTACAAAGAAATACAGAATTGTAGGGTATGGGAGTGGGCACGAAAGGCAAATCAACTGCCTCAGGTGTCCTCTCACCTAAATACATGACATCGATTAATGAGATTAATGAGCCCACCACAAATCATTTTTGTTTGTCTGAATTTGTGGGTTTTACGCATCAGCAAGCGTCTGGGAGAGTACGGTGGTTCTCTTTTGATTAGTCAACAATCTAAACAAAATATTCTAATGTCAAAGCAGAATAGAAATTGAAAACATGTTAGATTCACCTTTGGCAGCGATTACGGCTATGAGTATTTCTGTGTCACTAAGAGCTTTCCACACCTGGATTGTGCAACATTTGTCCAGTATTCTTTTCAAAATTATTCAAGCTCTGTCAAATTGGTTGTTGATAATTGCTAGACACTCATTTTCAGGTTCTGCCATAGATTGTCAAACAGATTTAAGTCAAAACTAACTTAGGCCACTCAGGAACATTCACTGTTTTCTTGGTAAGCAACTCGGGTGTAGATTTAGCCTTGTGTTTTAGGTTATTGTCCTGCTGAAATGTGAATTAATCTCCCAGTGTCTGGTGGAAACCAGGTTTTTCTCTAGGATTTCCATTCCATTAGGTTTTTTTTATCCTGAAACTCCCAGGTCGATTTACAAGCACACCCATAAAACTGAATTGATTTTAGAGGTTGACCGGTTAATCGGAATGACCGATTTCAAGTTTTCATAACAATCAGAAATCGGTATTTAAGGCGCCATTTCCGATTATTTTTTACATGTTTTTTATTTATACCTTTTTTAAAACTAGGCAAGTCAGTTAAGAACATATTCTTATTGACTGCCTAGGAACTGTGGGTTAACTTCCTTATTCGGGGACAGAACGACAGATTTTCACCTTGTCAGCTCAGGGGTTACAATCTTGCAACCACACAGTTAACTAGTCCAAAGTTCTAACTGTTGCACTCCACGAGTAGTCTGCATGTTACGCAAATGTAGTAGAAGCCAAGGTAAATTGTTAGCTAGCATTAAACTTACCTTATAACTACTGATACAGTTTAGCAGGCAATATTAACCAGGTGAAATTGTGTCATTTCTCTAGCGTTCATTGCACGCAGAGTCAGGGTATATGCAACAGTTTGGGCTGCCTGGCTCATTGCAAACTAATTTGCCAGAATTTTACGTAATTATGACATACATTGAAGGTTGTGCAATGTAACAAGAATATTTAGACTTAGGGATGCCACCCGTTTGATAAAATACCGAACGGTTCCGTATTTCACTGAAATAATAAACGTTTTGTTTTCGAAATGATAGTTTCCGGAATCGATCATATTAATGACCAAAGGCTCGTATTTCTGTGTGTTATTATGTTATAATTAAGTCTGATTTGATAGAGCAGTCTGACTGAGCAGCAGCAGGCCCGTAATCATTCATTCAAACAGCACTTTTGTGCGTTTTGCCAGCAGCTCTTCCCAAGCACAGCGCTGTTTATGACTTCAAGCCTCTCAGCCTAATGGCTGGTGTAACCAATGTGAAATGGCGAGCTAGTTAGCTGCGCTAATACTGTTTCAAACGTCACTCGCTTTTAGATTTGTTGATCCATCCTTAGTTTTCTCCCGTCACAGCCATTACACTCTAACTGTTTTAAAGTAACTATTGGTTCAAAGTGAAATCTGTGAACGGTTTCCTTCCTCTCCGGCAACTGAGTTAGGAAGGACGTGTCACGCCTTGGTCATTGTATTTTGTGTTTTTGTTATATGTTTGGGTAGGCCAGGGTGTGACATGGGTTTATATGTTGTTTATCATATTGGGGTTTGTAGTATTTGGGATTTGCGGCTAATTAGGGGTGTTGTATAGGCTTGGCTGCCTGAGGCGATTCTCAATTGGAGTCAGGTGCTTCGCGTTGTCTCTGATTGGGAACCGTATTTAGGCAGCCTGACTTTCGCTTTGTATTTTGTGGGTGTTTGTTCCTGTCTCTGTGTAGTGTTCACCAGATAGGCTGTAATAGGTTTCACGTTCCGTTTGTTGTTTTTGTATTTAGTTCAGTTATTTCATGTACCGCGATACTTTCATTAAAGTCATGAGTAACCTACACGCTGCATTTCGGTCTGACTCTCTTCATTCAACAGACGAACGCTGTTACAGGATGCCTGTATCTTTGTAGTAGCTGCTTGTATTGATACACCATCCAAATGTAATTAATAACTTCACCATGCTCAAATGGATGTCTGCTTTTTACATTTTTGTACCCATCTACCAATAGCTGCTCTTCTTTGCAAGGCATTGAAAAACCTCCCTGGACTTTGTGGTTGAATCCGTGTTTGATATTCACTGTTTGACTCAGGGACCTTACAATTATCTGTATGTGTGGGGTACAGAGATGAGGAAGTAATTCAAAAATCATGTTAAACACTAAGGAAGGGAATAATACCAACTCAACTTTGAGGGGCAGAGTTAACCAGATGGATAGGTCCTAACCACTACCTTAACTACTACTAGGTAACTGAGCTGATGAAGCCTTAAAGCAGCTTAGAACCTGAGAGGATTGGACAGATAAAAGCTGATGATAGCAGTACATGCACTTCGTACGTGATTGAGGAAGAACAAAGAAGGGGTGAAATCGGGGATGACAACAAACTGGTTGCCAGTCTTTCTGCTCTCTTGCCAACTCCTTATGGCTTGACGATGACAATGGAGTAGGCCAGAACACAAACAGATCAGACTAGGAGGACAGCAGTGCAGAGGAAGATGTAAAGCAGGTCGAAGAGGACAAAGAGATACAGATTTGTCTCTATGGGAGGGGATAGCGGTAGTGAGGTGTGTGCTTGGTGGTCACAATGCATATCAGGGATGAGTGCCGTGCTGAGGGGGATGTCTACTTCCAAACATTGCTTGGCAAACAGCTTCATTTCAGCCTTAATTAACTCCTTGGACATCTCCTTAGAGTATCCGCCTTGGCCGTCCCCGGCCTCCTTAATGTCCACCTCCAGAGTCTGAGCTCCCAGCGACTTGAACTGCTCTTTGGCTGCCGCTCTGGGAAGGGGCACAGGGGACGTCATGGGGGCACTGGCAGTAGGGTGTGAAGGCGCTTAATGAAAGCCCCTGATACATTCTACAGCATCACTGCAAGAGCTTAGGCTATATTGATGATTGTTTTAAGATATCCAGGTTGTAAACTATTTGTTACACAATGGTTGTGCTGGTGAGATTTAAATCTTTGAATCTGGAGAGAGAAAAAATGAAGAAACACAGTGCTTTGTCCTATTATCCCACCCTTTGAATTAAATGGAAGATATCTACAGTCCTCAAGAAAATCTGCTTCAAATTCTAAATGCAGCCGCTGCCACCATCTGGAGAATTAGCTACATCACACTTTCAAATCTCATTAAAGGATTGGTTCACTATTTATGAACCAAATCTTTACTTTTGATGCAAATGGCATGTTATGGAAGGGATTTCACTTGGATTTGAGACACTTAGACCACCTGCAATAGACTTCCTTGTTGCTCGTTCTGCAGTATGGGAGCTATGGAAAACATTAACAAATAGGTCATTTTTAGAAACAGCAAAGCTTTCAGTGTAGTGATGCTGGTCTTTGGATGTTGTGAAGATGAAATTGAGTAATTCCTAACTTTATCTGCAACGTTATATTCCGTTTTGTGCAACTCGAATGGTTTCTCCAACCAGCTGTGCTGCACATTATACACACAAAAAACAAGCACAGCTGGTAGGAGAAACTACCTTAGTTGATATTGACCCTTTTTGCCCAGAGTGACTAAGTTGCTCTGGATAAGAGCATCTGCTTAATTACCGAAATGTAAATGTGAAAACAAACACTTGCAAAGCATACTGGATATTATTATGACCTCTGCCCCTAAACAATTACACATTTGGTCGGTCAGGACCAGACCAAATCTCATGAACAAATCATAGACATCTAGGCTATGTTTCACAAGTTTGAACAGCACAGTACAGTACGGCACATTTCAGTCCAGTCGAGCATAGTAGAGTACAGTATGGTACATAACCAGACAGTAGAGTTTTATTTAGTAGAATACTGTACAGTATGATACAGTACAGTAGACTTTAACCCGTGTGTGGTGTTTGGGTCTGTGGGACCCATTTTCAATGTTTACTAAAATAAAAATGATACAATTAATACTTCTTTTCAACCTGAGACTCATTGGTCTTGGTTTATTTTCTGTGAAGAAACATGTTTTCATTGAGTGCACACTGTGCACCCCCCTACACATTTATATTACATATGTGGTGTTCGGGTCCACTGGTAATAAAAGTGTGGGAAACTGTGTGTGTGTAGATGAAAACTAGTAAAAATTAAACTAAAAGGTTAGCTGTGTGCCACTCGCTTCCTCCTCCCTGGGCCTGCTGTTTCAACATAGCACCAAGAACTTGACTCCCTGCCTGTCTTCCGCTTTTCTCGCACTCTTTACCCTTTGTATTGTGTGAAACTGCACAATGTCTTGCGGGAACCTGTACAATGTTATTACAATACATTATTTTGTTACATTATTTCAATATAATGTAAAAAAATACAATAATAATAATAATCTGCATTTTCCCACACTCTACCACAGCCAGGTGCAAATTGTGGGAGGGACACAAATAAATAGGTTTGCATGCGTGGCTCCTTACCACAATCAATCAGTATGGAAATTAAATCTCTGCTCAGAGGGCCTTAGAAATATTTTTTTTTTGCGGCGAGAGAAGCTAGTGTGGAAGACTGTCTCTGTCAATTCAGAGTCTGATAGGGAGTTGGAAGAAGATGATCAGATTGACCCTCAGCCAACCCCAGGGCCAGCCCGTCAGCAACCAGCTCATCAGCAGCCTGCAGGAGGAGAAATATGGATGTAAAAAATAATGTGCAATTTAATGGTCTTATTGAGTGGCAGCCATGCGGGGTGAATGTGATAAGGATGCAACCTGTGCCAATGTGGATGGTGGCTACTCATGTGCGGGACATAGTCTTCTTTTGTACTGTTCATCCCAGACACCATCCATAAAATCATTCTGAACTGCTCTAATTTGGAGGGAAGGTGTGTTTTTGGAGAGAGATGGAAGGACCGCTCATTTAAATACATACTTTGAGGTTCTTATCCTTGCTGGTGTTTTCAGATCCAATGGGGATTCCACAGAATCCCTGTGGGATGCAGAAACTGGCAGAGAACTTTTCCGTGCAACAGTGTCTCTGGAAAACTTCCACATTATTTCCAGGATTATCCACCATTTCCAGGATTATCCATTATCCGCAAATAAATGACATTGAACTCGGAGATGGCCAATGCAGAAGTAGGCCTATAACTTCAATCATCAACTAGGTCAAATACATAGGCCTAAAGCCAACAAATAAAAACAGTACAACGGTTTGATTTGTTTGATCGTAGCTAGCTACTTAGCTAGCTACATAGCCGTCTTTGTATCAAAGATAATTGTGTAGTCTAGAGCGATTTTCTAGGTTCGCTAGCCATCTATTGTCGTTCTTTTAACGCAACGTAACGTAAACAACACTGCTAGCTAGCCTGCTAGCCCCCGAATAGCAACACTGCAGAAACTATTACACTCAACGGAACGACTTGATTAGTGTAGTGTCAACAACGCACCCACTGCCAGCTGGCCTACTTCAGCAGTACTGTATCATTTTAATCATTTTAGTCAATAAGATTCTTGCTACGTAGCTTAACTTTCTGAACATTCGAGACGTGTAGTCCACTTGTCATTCCAATCTCCTTTGCATTAGCGTAGCCTCTTCTGTAGCCTGTCAACTATGTGTCTGTTTATCCCTGTTCTCTCCTCTCTGCACAGACCATACAAACGCTCCTCACCGCGTGGCCGCGGCCAACCTACTCTGGTGGTCCCAGCGCGCACGACCCACGTGGAGTTCCAGGTCTCCGGTAGCCTCTGGAACTGCCAATCTGCGGTCAACAAGGCAGAGTTCATCTCAGCCTATGCCTCCCTCCAGTCCCTCGACTTCTTGGCACTGACGGAAACATGGATCACCACAGACAACACTGCTACTCCTACTGCTCTCTCTTCGTCCGCCCACGTGTTCTCGCACACCCCGAGAGCGTCTGGTCAGCGGGGTGGTGGCACCGGGATCCTCATCTCTCCCAAGTGGTCATTCTCTCTTTCTCCCCTTACCCATCTGTCTATCGCCTCCTTTGAATTCCATGCTGTCACAGTTACTAGCCCTTTCAAGCTTAACATCCTTATCATTTATCGCCCTCCAGGTTCCCTCGGAGAGTTCATCAATGAGCTTGATGCCTTGTTAAGCTCCTTTCCTGAGGACGGCTCACCTCTCACAGTTCTGGGCGACTTTAACCTCCCCACGTCTACCTTTGACTCTTTCCTCTCTGCCTCCTTCTTTCCACTCCTCTCCTCTTTTGACCTCACCCTCTCACCTTCCCCCTACTCACAAGGCAGGCAATACGCTCGACCTCATCTTTACTAGATGCTGTTCTTCCACTAACCTCATTGCAACTCCCCTCCAAGTCTCCGACCACTGCCTTGTATCCTTTTCCCTCTCGCTCTCATCCAACACCTCCCACACTGCCCCTACTCGGATGGTATCGCGCCGTCCCAACCTTCGCTCTCTCTCCCCCGCTACTCTCTCCTCTTCCATCCTATCATCTCTTCCCTCCGCTCAAACCTTCTCCCACCTATCTCCTGATTCTGCCTCCTCAACCCTCCTCTCCTCCCTCTCTGCATCCCTTGACTCTCTATGTCCCCTATCCTCCAGGCCGGCTCGGTCCTCCCCTCCCGCTCCGTGGCTCGATGACTCATTGCGAGCTCACAGAACAGGGCTCCGGGCAGCCGAGCGGAAATGGAGGAAAACTCGCCTCCCTGCGGACCTGGCATCCTTTCACTCCCTCCTCTCTACATTTTCCTCCTCTGTCTCTGCTGCTAAAGCCACTTTCTACCACGCTAAATTCCAAGCATCTGCCTCTAACCCTAGGAAGCTCTTTGCCACCTTCTCCTCCCTCCTGAATCCTCCGCCCCCTCCCCCTCCTCCCTCTCTGCAGATGACTTCGTCAACCATTTTGAAAAGAAGGTCGACGACATCCGATCCTCGTTTGCTAAGTCAAACGACACCGCTGGTTCTGCTCACACTGCCCTACCCTGTGCTCTGACCTCTTTCTCCCTCTCTCTCCAGATGAAATCTCGCGTCTTGTGACGGCCGGCCGCCCAACAACCTGCCCGCTTGACCCTATCCCCTCCTCTCTTCTCCAGACCATTTCCGGAGACCTTCTCCCTTACCTCACCTCGCTCATCAACTCATCCCTGACCGTTGGCTACGTCCCTTCCGTCTTCAAGAGAGCGAGAGTTGCACCCCTTCTGAAAAAACCTACACTCAATCCCTCCGATGTCAACAATTACAGACCAGTATCCCTTCTTTCTTTTCTCTCCAAAACTCTTGAACGTGCCGTCCTTGGCCAGCTCTCCCGCTATCTCTCTCTGAATGACCTTCTTGATCCAAATCAGTCAGGTTTCAAGACTAGTCATTCAACTGAGACTGCTCTCCTCTGTATCACGGAGGCGCTCCGCACTGCTAAAGCTAACTCTCTCTCCTCTGCTCTCATCCTTCTAGATCTATCGGCTGCCTTCGATACTGTGAACCATCAGATCCTCCTCTCCACCCTCTCCGAGTTGGGCATCTCCCGGCGCGGCCCACGCTTGGATTGCGTCCTACCTGACAGGTCGCTCCTACCAGGTGGCGTGGCGAGAATCTGTCTCCTCACCACGCGCTCTCACCACTGGTGTCCCCCAGGGCTCTGTTCTTGGCCCTCTCCTATTCTCGCTATACACCAAGTCACTTGGCTCTGTCATAACCTCACATGGTCTCTCTTATCATTGCTATGCAGACGACACACAATTAATCTTCTCCTTTCCCCCTTCTGATGACCAGGTGGCGAATCGCATCTCTGCATGTCTGGCAGACATATCAGTGTGGATGACGGATCACCACCTCAAGCTGAACCTCGGCAAGACGGAGCTGCTCTTCCTCCCGGGGAAGGACTGCCCGTTCCATGATCTCGCCATCACGGTTGACAACTCCATTGTGTCCTCCTCCCAGAGCGCCAAGAACCTTGGCGTGATCCTGGACAACACCCTGTCGTTCTCAACTAACATCAAGGCGGTGGCCCGTTCCTGTAGGTTCATGCTCTACAACATCCGCAGAGTACGACCCTGCCTCACACAGGAAGCGGCGCAGGTCCTAATCCAGGCACTTGTCATCTCCCGTCTGGATTACTGCAACTCGCTGTTGGCTGGGCTCCCTGCCTGTGCCATTAAACCCCTTCAACTCATCCAGAACGCCGCAGCCCGTCTGGTGTTCAACCTTCCCAAGTTCTCTCACGTCACCCCGCTCCTCCGTTCTCTCCACTGGCTTCCAGTTGAAGCTCGCATCCGCTACAAGACCATGGTTCTTGCCTACGGAGCTGTGAGGGGAACGGCACCTCAGTACCTCCAGGCTCTGATCAGGCCCTACACCCAAACAAGGGCACTGCGTTCATCCACCTCTGGCCTGCTCGCCTCCCTACCACTGAGGAAGTACAGCTCCCGCTCAGCCCAGTCAAAACTGTTCGCTGCCCTGGCCCCCCCAATGGTGGAACAAACTCCCTCACGACGCCAGGACAGCGGAGTCAATCACCACCTTCCGGAGACACCTGAAACCCCACCTCTTTAAGGAATACCTAGGATAGGTTAAGTAATCCCTCTCACCCCACCCCCCCCCCCTAAGTTTTAGATGCACTATTGTTAAGTGACTGTCCCACTGGATGTCATAAGGTGAATCCACCAATTTGTAAGTCGCTCTGGATAAGAGCGTCTGCTAAATGACTTAAATGTAATGTAAATGTAGTAGTATATATAAATATAAATATCCTGATGAAAATTCTGTTTCTTTCAATCACATTAATCTCTCTGCCTGTCTGCCTTCCTTTCTATATTTCTTGACCTGAGTTGTCGATAGTGATGTGCAACATTAGCTAGGTTTCCATTCAATTGGCAACAGATTTTCATGCAAACATGTAAAAATCCATATAAAAACATGCACATTTTTCCCCCAGATTTTTCAGGTGGTGCTGCAGCATCCTCAGCACACCTACTTCCCGCGGGTATGCATCAAAATACATGTTGCAGCTAAATTCCCATGTACTGAATAAAGAAATATACACGTGAACTGAAGGGTTTCTGACAAATGCAGATGAGATTATTTTTATTTGTCAAACAGCAGCCAAGCATCTATGATCATGTCACCAGAATAAGACCCTCAATATTTATTGGAAGGGAGCATCAAGCTCATCAATTGCACTTTTACCACCCTGTGAAGTTCATCATAACTTATTTAATTTTCATTTCAAGTTTCAGTGTCACATGCACAAGTACAGTGAAATAACTTTCATGTCAGTTCTAAACCCAGCAACGCAGTTATAATTTATTTCATCTGAAGCCTAATAAACTGCATGTTTACTTTGATATGATGGTTATTATATCAATATTTGCGGTCGGAGGCCGAGCAGTTGCCTTACCAGGCAGTGATGCAATCTGTCAGGATGCTCTCGACGGTGCAGCTGTAAAACCTTTTGAGGGTCCGAGGACCCATGCCAAATCTGCCGAATACGTTTTGTCGTGCCCTCTTCACGACTGTCTTGGTGTGATTGGACCATGCCCTGATTGACTGGTCACCACTGCTCATATGAAAACTGTGGATTGAAATGTGGTTTATGAGGCCCAAATATGGATGTCTGTGGTATTTGGTGTATGATATTATATCTCCAGCAGGTGGTAGTGTCGGACAGTTTTACGTACTCGAAGGCCTTTAAACTGGGCCAGTACAGTCATCTGTTGATGTGGAAGCTGATGTTGCAAGATTTGAGATTTGACTGGGAAACATAAAATGCAAATGTAGTGAATAAGCCAAATAGTAAAACCCTGCAGTTTCTCTCCATACACATTGTTTTCTTGTATTCATGCTAGTTGTAGGTCAGACTGTCATGTTTTGTCTTATATTGTCTTGTCATTTTGCTTTCCCTTCTGTTCGTTTTCCCCCTGCTGGTCTTTTTAGGTTTGTTCCCTTTTTTCTCTCTCCCTCCCTCTCTCTCTTCTCTCTATCGTTCCGTTCCTGCTCCCAGCTGTTCCTATTCCCCTA